>NC_090886.1:28145352-28146790 GCF_036669925.1 Montipora capricornis
GTAATTAATGACTCACCAGGGCGACTGAGATTAATCCTCTCAATCTGCGGAGTGGACTGCTTCCTTTGAGCGTTTGTGGAAACAGGCATTGATTGCGTGAATCCAGTCCTTTTTTAAAAAAATCCTTCCATATGTACGGCTTTTTCTGCAAGGAAAAAATGAGTCTCATTAATTAAAGAATATACATGTATGGAATGAATACTGGAAAACTGTGTTGAATTAGGGTCTTGCTTTTGAAAACAGCAAAGACATGCATGAACCTGTGAATGTCCCTCTCTATTGATCTTGCTCCTATTGTTCCATGTATGGCATCAATGAAGAACATTTATTTTAAATTTCTCAAATTGTACAGTCAAACCTCAATTAAGCGGTCCCTCAACTAAGCTGTCACCCTCCACAAAATGTACACTTATCAAATTCGCATTAAGAAGTCCGCTAATTTACTGTAAAATTTGACTTCTATTAAGCAGGTCACCCTTTATTAAGCAGACCGCGGTCACCATTTAAGAAATTCCCATTGGCTAACTTTTATCGTATTTGACCTCTATAAGCGGTCAGGTGTAGTCAATTAACAATTGCGATATTTTAGGATATTTTTACACGATTATGACGCCGAACGCATGTCCCAGTTTTCGTTTCAACAGCTCATCAAACACAAACACATGATCATACCATTGTTGTGAAAACCGAGACAATTTCCCTGTATACATGCTTACAGTTCCATTTTTAACGCATAGTGTAGACTACATTTTGGGAAGCCTCTTTTTAAAATGCGTGAGATTTTTTGTCTCACAGAATCTGAATTTCCAACGATTTACCGACAGCTTCCAAAGATTGCCGAAGATTTCGGAAGAACTTCCCGAAGATCGCCGAAGGTTCCCAACGACTTCCGAAGATTTCCCGATAACGTACCGAAGATAACCAAAGGTGAAGAAAGATTATTCGACCAGGGCCGGCAACAATTTCCAAAGGATTTCCAACCAATCTTTAGCACTATGAAGAGGTTCCCGAAGATGTTCTGACAACTTCTCGAATGTCAAAAAACAATTGAATTTAAGTTTATTTAATCGCTTTTTAAGCAGTTTACACTTGTTATTGTCAGTTAGGCCGTGAGAAATTATTCTGACTTCGTGAGATCCACAATTTTTAGATCCACAATCCGTGAGACTCACTCATATGGCGTGACAGTTGGCAGGTGTCACCGTACTATACACCCTGTACCCTCTCACTGTGTCACACATTGCAAAAAAGCTGATTGTATTTATATTAGCCCATGAGAAAATGTGGGCACCGTTCTTAAAGTGAGAATGTTATCACACAAGCTTAATAGCTTATTTTAAAATTATTGTCTGGAAATGGAAAATTTGTTTCCCTTTTTTCAACTTCCCCCCTCCATTACAGTGGATGATGATCCGTTTGAGGAAACGACAACCTACTC
>NC_090886.1:28146890-28169390 GCF_036669925.1 Montipora capricornis
AAAACGGAGGCAGGCAATAACGTTCTTCATTGCCGTCGCACAATAAGATATTCCATGATAGGTGAACAAAACAGCGGACGTTCGACCTTTGAGAAAAAGCAAAAAAAAAAAAAAAAAAAAAAACTCTTGAAGCGAGAACAGAGCCGTATCCTTCCCTTTCGGAGGGCTAAAAGAACTGTGACCCTCCCCTGTTTTCCACCCCTTCCCCCAGGTAATTTTTGACAAGTCCCTTAAGACTACAGTTTTACATTTATTTTACCTTTATTTATACTACGCACACACAAAAAAATAAATACGAAAATAAGAAAAACAAAAACGAGCAAAATGAAGATGTCTTAACTGACTCTCGGCCTGGATATGGTCTTAGTATGATCTTAAAATTTTGGTTCATCTCAACCCGGCGTTCGTATAAAAAAGGTTGCAATGAAAATTACTTTAATTAGGTGATTCGAATGATGATTCGTTATCTCTCTTCTCCCCTGTCAAAACGGAGGCAGGCAATAACGTTCTTCATTGCCGTCGCACAATAAGATATTCCATGATAGGTGAACAAAACAGCGGATTGAGGATTGATTTCACGGGTATTTTCGCGACGAGGACAACTTGGAAAACTTTGAAAATACAAGTGAAATTAATCCTTAATTGCACGAGGGCACATTGCGATTACATCTTTATCACATGAAGGGCAAAATTACTGAGGGAAGCCCGTCCAATGCCGCGATAAATGACAGTGAACTTAAGTGACACCGGTTCAATGAACACTTTAGTCCTTGAAATTACAGTAAACAAGCTCTCATTTGGTTAAAATTCAATTACATAAATCGTTGCCGCGAACAAAAAATAGCACTGAAACTGTATTTTATACATGATGTTAAATGATTAAAGTCAGAATGTGGAAGAAAGATGCTTGCTCTGGATAAAAAATTGTTAACCAATCAGGATCAAGTTATCATGCCCTCTGATTACTAAAATTGCCCTCGTGATTAAGGAAAAAATGCCCTCCGTGTCAGCCAATCGGCGTTCAGTAGTTGTGCCCCGTATGTGATATATAATTAACAATTAGACCCGTGGCCCTTGAGGGCGAATGGTCTAATTGTTTTAGTATCACCCAACTAGTCGGACAAAAAAGGAAAGAATAAAGTTAGAGCAAATGCAAGTTAAAGAAATATCTATTTCGGAATAAAACGAAAGAAAGTGTCACGCTTTTCGCTACTCGAGGACAATTACTAGTAGTCCTCTAGTAGTGAACCCAATTTAAATGCAGGATTTGCATTAGTCTACTAGTTGGGTGATACTAATGCTTAATAGACCACATTCGTATTCTCAGTATTGTTCTAGAACTAGCTTGCAATGGAGGCTAATGCGGGGAAATCTTTTCAAATGCAGATTCCCCCGCAGAACCTCCATTGCAGGCAATTTCCATTCTAATACTCAGAACACGAGTATGGTCTGTTGCGCATGTTAATGTTGTAAAGCTCCCGAGTGTTGTCCTATACACTCGACGAGATTCCAGTCGTGTATATTCAAGTTCAACAACTTTGACCGTTTTTCGCGAATGTACGTATTGAAAAAGTGTTGGAAATATTTTTAAAGATAAATATATGTTTCGTACGTTGCCAAAAACGTAAGTTTATTGAGATGTGGCCGTGTCGCCAGATAGAACTTAAGATGCACGATATTCGTTTGAAAGTCCATTGAGAACCGCCGTGCATAACAGCCAAAAGTTAATGACAGGAAAACAAAACAAAAGAGCACGTGATACAAACATTTAATTTTGTATCATGCACACGCTTATTAACACAGATGAAATAGAAACAAAGAAGGTGCAATAATACATATAGGGCGTTTGCATGATGACGTCTTTTGACTACAAGTACCAGAATTCTTCAGGATATTCGCAGACGGATTGTCTGGGCATGCGAACACTTCAAGATATATCTTCTTGGTAACATGTTTCGCTTGATTACAGACCACGAGCCTTTGGTACATATTCATGGCAACGCTAGGTCCAAACCTACACTACGGCTTGAGAGATGGAGTCTAAGGCGTCAGCCGTATGATTTGCAGATTGTGTATGAGCCCGGTGCTTAATATTATTACTGATCCTATGTCAAGGTTGTCTGTTAGTAGTAATTTGCTGGAGGTGATTGATGATGGTAAAGATTACATAGGAATGTTAAGTGTAGAAGCTGTCCCATACGCCATGTTAGGGTGTGAGATACACGTAGGATCAGATTTTTGTCCAGAGATCCAGACAATCAAGGAAGCTATCACTCAAGGTAAGTGGGAGAAGTGCAGTGTGAATTTGAAAGTTGTGAAGGATGAGCTGAGTGTTTCTGATTGAGTTATTTTGAGAGGCAGTAGAATATTGATACCTTCACGTCTTAGAGGCAAAGTGCTAGAACTTGCCCACAAGGATCATCAAGGGATTGCCTGAATGTCAGCAGAGGCTAAGGTCAAAGGTGTGGTAGCCAAGGCTGGATCCCCCAGTACCTGTAATAACCACGAAGATTCCAGATGGTCCACGGCAATTTTGTAGTTGATTGGCTTGGTCCTTTGCCAGATGGACGCAGTGTGATCGTTGTTATAAATTATTATAGCTGAGTTTTTGAAGCTGGATTTTTAAGTCAACTAAGAGTGACGAAGTGGTTGCTGGATACTATCTTTTGCAGATTTGGTTATCCGCAAGCTTTAAGAACAGATAATGGACCGCAGTTCGTTTCAGGTGAGTTTTAAATTGTATTTGGAGACTCATGGCATTTAGTGCGTGTCCACAACACCATTGTGGCCGCAAGCTAACGGCTTGGTTGGGAAGGCAAGCAGGTCTATTTTGAAAGTTTTGAATAGAACTTGTGTGGAGAAGAAGTATCTGCAGGTTGAGTGCAGAAAATTTCTAGTTGCTTACCGCTCTACTCCGCATTCTGGAACGGGATGCACTTCATTTGCTTTGATGTTTGGCAGAGAAGTGAGTACAAAGATCGTACAACTGGAAGCATCAGTTAAGAGTAGATATGTCGTTAGAGATAATGATGTTGAGTATAAGATGCGTATGAAGGCATATGCCAACAGGGTTGCTTCAGAGCTTGAGGTTGAGGTTGAGGTTGGAGACACAGTAGTGCTCAAACATGGAAACCGGTCCAAGCTAGACCCTAATTTCAAACCTGAACGGTTCACTGTAACAGGTCTTGATCGTTCAGACATGGCTGTCTGTGCTGACAAAGATGGTTCTGTGAAGAGGCGTAATGTGAGTTTTGCTAAGAATTTGCAAAGTTCAAGTGCAGTGGGACAACAGAGGAACTTCAGGGTGTGGCGGTAGAGGCTTCAAAGCCAGTTGAGTCGTCGGAAGTTGTTGTCCCCAAGGAAACTATTCGTATGAGTGCTCGGGAACATCGCTTGCCAGGCAGGTTCCTAGATTACCACATGCATTGACTGATACTATATGCACTGGACTCTCAACTCGTTTCAGGTTTCATTATACAGTTTTATTGATTTTCTTACAGTCCATTTGTTGGAGAGATGTAATGTATTAGCATATAGTAGAGGACACGTGATCAAGCGAATTGTAGCGGCCATGGCAGTGTTGTACTGTAGGTTGCAAATTGTGTTATTAAAATGTTATAATTAGTCGATCGAGTACGGATCCACTAAAGTTCTATCGTCCCTCGCCAAGCGACTAGTCTCCCGTTATTGCAATTCTTTGAAGCTTATTTTTTTCCTATTCCACAGTCTAACGTTTTAATGCCAGATGCATCCTCTTTCCTTTCTAAACGTTTCTTTACTTGTGCCATCAATATTCTCCAAATCACTAATTTAGCGACAAGGGAGACCCAACAGTGGCGTTTGCGAACAAGTAACTATTGTTAATGTCTAAACAGTGTCAATTGTCTTTAAAGCAGGTACAATGAATGAAACCTTTGTTCTTGTCAAATAAACTTTCTGCTTTCAAGCAGTCTTCATGAATATTTTATCGCAGTCTTGTTACTACTTGTTAGTTCGTTAATCACCTCCCACTTAGTTTTGTTTTGAAAAGAAAACTTTGAACTGAAATTCTGGTCGAGCATTTGTGTCTATTTCCTTCGGTGCTGGTGCTTCTAAAGAGGAACTAAAATGTCTTGAGCAAAAGCGGGAAAAGATTTGTTAACGGCCTAAAGCGAGTGAGCTGTTCGAAAGACGGAAGGAATTCAAGCATATGGAAATCTAAGTTCGCAAGCTTAGAGGAAACTTGGTTGATGCATGAATTTTCAGGAGTAGATTTAATGGCTGAGGAATTTAAGGGAAGGAGCAGGCAGGAAGTAATTTCCCATTTGAATTGAGTACATTGTTAGATTGGTAAAAATAGTAAACAGCAAAACGAGCCACTTTGATTCGTCGAGTGCGTTGGTCGCGTGTTACGTACTTGGCCTTCGATCTTTTCATTCCTTCGTTTCTCAGCAATGAGAAAAAGCCTATTGGCTGCTTTATCAGCCGTAGTGACCGTTGGAAGTCTTGTGGTAATTTTCTACGATTGGCTGAAGTTCTGCCAAGATTCATCTCTGAGTCTAACAAAGCATGATATTGTTGGAGACTATGACCAGCTATATGACGATTTTTCCACGGTTTTATCATGCGACCGGGCTGCTGTCTCTTCCGTTTGATGACATTGTGGAACCGTTCGAGGCGTGGTTTGCAGGAGAAAAGAACATGAGTAGAATCGATTATTATTACGGTGAGTAACTTTGAAGCTATTTATTTAAGTCAAAGCTATTTAATGCCCAATTGGAACTTTACTATGACCCTTTCATGATGTTTTCGATCAACAAGTATTGTTTGACCAATTCTTGGCATTAAAGGACACCTTGGGCCTCTTATTGAAACCAATGTTTCAGCAATGTGTTCGTTATGAGAGCTATTGTCCTTGAGAGTCGACAGTGTTTTTGTGAACGTAATGATTCGGAAAATGTACCTGTTAAACGATGAAAAACAGCAAACAATAGGGAAGATATCTGTTTACAAACATTGCTTTTGTTATTCAAATTTGCCAACCACAGGACCAAAAGACCCTTTGTTTCGACAGCCAATGAGGCTCTGGTTGACACATTAATAACATTAATAACAATAAGTGACGTCAACGATATCTTCCCTATAAGACAGTAGTCAATGTTTTGCGCCATTGCCGTTTAGATATAACGAGCGGAGTTGCGCTATTCATTCCTGATAGTACCATATCCTCACTGCATACTCATTACCTCATCGCATAGGATTAAGTTATGGGAAGAGTCCGCGACTGATGAGGCAATAGGCATACAATCGAGGATAAGAGCATGTAGGGGCTTGGTCAACCTCCACCAGGGGAGGCGATTGGGTCGCAAAAGACGACTGTCTTTGTGGAGTACAGGATGAAAAGACCACGCTCCAAGCGGAGAGACCAAATTTAAACTCGGAATGGCGCAAAGCATCACTGACGCTATAGCACGGGCGGAAACGGGGGAATGTGATGGGATAACGGCGTGTTTTGCAATGAGCTAATTAATTATGCAGTGAGAATAGTTTGATATACGTTATAGGCGTTATTTTGGCGCGGAACGCTAGATAAATCAGGTTTTCGATGCCGCCATCCTGGATTGTGATTAGATGCTTGACCGGGAGAGGGTTGGTGCAGTGGCGGGTTGGGGATGGTCCACTTAACGCCTACTCCCTCAGCAAATATTTCCTCGCCCCAATCTTCCACAGTTACTCAAACTAAGAAAGATGGTGGCCTAATACGAAAATGTGCACTCGCGCGCCCAAAATACGCCTGCACTGCAGGCTACCACGTTGGTGGACGAAAACAAAAGATGTCTCATTAGCTCCTTTTGTTCATCCACCAGCAATTGTACATTACATCATTGTTAACTGTCTCTAGAAATTGGCTGCACACCACCTTTTCCGAGTAAGGGGATACCAAAAGCATACATCTTATTCCAAAATGGCCGCCATTTTAGTATTCTTTTGTTTCCATGCTAATTGGCCCTTATGGCCTCGCTTTCGTAAAATTCAAAAGAATATTTAACCTTGAACGAGGCCATAAGGGCCAATTTGCATGGAAACAAAAGAATACTAAAATGACGGCCATTTTGGAATAAGGTGTATAGGTAATCCAACAAATTCCCTTCTTGATCACCTTTCAGCCTCCAGATCTCTTGATGCCTCTTCCACTAGGACATCGAACCATTTACCGAAACATCCAAAATCGTAGTTGTGTACCCTCCTAAACGTGGATTCGTGCCTGAATCCTCCTCATCTTGGCGAGACCTTCTGTGAAAACACTGATGTGCTTTTCTAGAACTTCTCTAAGAAACGGGTGGTTACTTGCCAGTCCTAGCCCGATTGATAGATGCCGACCACTTTCGGCCAAAGAGGCTGGGTCCTTCCTTCCTCGTAACATAGATGGGTAGCTCCTTACATTGCACATTTTGCGCCACAGTCACACAGCAAAACTCTTATTGTTCCAAACTTTCCACCCGCGCATGACACGCGTAAGTACTCCTGGTGCACTCCTTCGCTTTTGGCAACAACAGCGGAAGCTGTGTCCAGCTCCACCGTGAACTTTGAGAGATACGCTTCCCGCTCCTGTCCCCATCAATATAGTGAGGTTCCCCGTAGTTTCCTTCACTTTCCACTGAGTCGTGACCTTTTGCTACATTAACCCTGGCACTAGCTTCTTGCTGATTTGCTTGTTTTCCTGCACGCCCTTTGTGTGAACTATCGTCCCACAGTGATACCATTGCTCCTTGGTAAGTGGGCATCTTTTAGAGTTCTGCGGTCCTGCACAATGATGACAAAATGTTGGCCCCTAAGCTTATTAGCACTGATGATGATGATGATTATTATCATTAGCACTGATATTTCTGCTTTTGCATTTGCTCCACGATTACTTTGTTGGTGATGGACTCTTTCTTCAGTTGGCGAGAGCCAGTCAATCCTTCGCCTGTTGGTAATTTACGATAGAGAGGTTTGTTAACACGAGTGACGTCCTCGTTTTGGCGTTGTATAGCCACTCCATTGCATTGGCTAGGAAATAAAAACCAATTGTTTTGGCATATGATTCACAATCGGCCCAAACAACATACTTTGTAACCTTGGCTATGGGTGCGTTCGATCGGGAAATCCGGATTTAGATCTTAAAATCTGGATTCTCGGATTTCCAATCGAACACAAAATCTGAAAAAGGATTTTGTCGCGCATCTCACTAATTCAAATCCTTCCTGACATGGATTTCCAATTACTGAAATCTGCGATAAAATCTTTTTCAGATTTTGTGTTTGATTGGAATCCGAAAATCCAGATTTTAAATCTAAATCCAGATTTTTCAATCGAACGCACCCTATCGCAGCTTCACTTCTGCGCGGTACTTCGTCTGGCATTTTCTTGCAGTCTATCCCGACTGGTGGTGTGCTAAAACGGTCAGGTCTTGTTTATATCCCGCTTGTGCTTGATTCTGAATGTTTTAATCCCATGCTCGTCGCCAGTTGTAGTGTATTTACAACAGAAAAAAAATCAAGGTAGCGGAAACGTTGACACCTTTATTCGTTCCAAATGTGGCAGTTCAACAAGTGATACCAAACACAACGAGATCTCACTCTAACCTACACTAAGATTGGGACAACACGAAGTAAGAATTGGCGCTACCCGTAAATGAACTTTTATTGCTTTGCAGTCGTCCGTTTCTTGACGATTTGGAAAGGAGGTTAAGAAACTTACTCATGCAACGTCATTATTTTCATTAGTTTTTAGGATCTTGATTTTCTCAAACGGGGAACTTTCGATCTAGTGATGATTGATTGACAGGTGTGACGTAAAGGTCGTCACCAGGGCAACTTTAAACATCATGCTATTCGTTACTGCATCAAATGGCCATGATACATGCTTTATAGCATACGAAGTGCCCACGACTCTGAATATATTCTCATTGTTTTAGGTATGGACAAGACGATCCAGCGAGGGGATCTCGGTAAACATGGCATTCTCTTCAAAGTCGTTCCCATGCATTCAGAGATGAAACCATCAGATATTGACTTCATCAGTTGCTGGTACAAAGGGCTTCCAAAGTGGTTACCGCGGGCAGGACAGAGTGTCATACCAACCAACCTCTCGGAATTCAGGTAAAAGAGAAATTGGAAAATGAAAGCGAAGATATATTAGTAAGTATAAGTAACAATAAGTAACAGTAAGTAACATCTGAAGAAAGCAACTAAAGGTATGTAATTTCAAAACTTCATGCAGCAAGATCGTCTGAGTAAGAGAAGTCTTGAGAAGGACAGATGCTGGTGACATTGATTGACGTTTCGACAACCTGAGGGGAAGTCATCCTCTTCATTTGGCTTTTTCAGGCTCCTCCCGACTCTTTATCCCACGCTGAAGTAGTTGTAAATTGGTTTATCACACAAAGAAAGGCACAACCGAGCCACATTGTTGACCGGACCCTCAATTGATGATGATAGTAGTGATTGTGATAGTGATAGCGATAATTATAAACACCAGGCTCCAGTTGTTGGAAGGGTGGATAGCGCTAACCACTGGATAAATCCGCAGTATCCACTAGGTAACTCAATGGTTTTGCTAGTGTTTATCCGCTGGATAGTGATTTATCCGGTGGATAGTTTTGAGCAACCGAGGCCAGAAGGCAAAGGGAGCATCCCTTTTTGAGGCATTCATGGTGGCATGCCTAGTTACCGTTTGCCATCTAATTGCAAAGCAGTGTATTTTAACACTTTTCTAGTTGTTGTAGGTTGTAACATTTATGTTACATCGCTTGTGCATTGTTAAACCTCGGAGAGTCTTACATGACTAGTTAGGAAAAGAGAGCATGTGAGCTAATTTTCTTTATCATTTTGTTGAATCTGTCTCTGACATTCGATTTTTGTGTTCAGTTGTTATAATCATGGTTTTTATTGACTTATTTGTTGGTATCCTTTGTGTCTATAACGGAAGGCTATGGTAACCTGCCACTTCTTTTAGTTTGTTTCAGAAGAATTTCATCGTGGTTTACCGTGTTTAAAATACGAGAGGAAAAATAAACAGTACAACAAGACCAACGCATACATCTTCTACATTTCAAAACACAAGCCCCACAAACCTTTACGATACGAGATGATAGGTTATGACGACATGTTGACATCGCATTACGATCGTTACGTTATTGACTACGTAACATTTGAGCCATGGAGTTTCAACAAGACATTGTTTAGTCTACCTAAAAGTAAGTGACGATTTCAACATTTCATTCATTGGTGGGCACATCAGTCTCAGGGTCAGCCGATCAATCAAGCCTATAATATGTTTTTTTTTCCTCATTTCATTGGTCAGTCACCCAAAACAAGGGCCAATGTGTTGCTTTAGCATAAAAAAGGACATATTTTCTGTCCGCCGGCTCAAATGCCATTTTCATGGGTTATGTTTCCTCAATAATATAAAGAGACAACTATCTAGTAACTAATTATGGTTTTAAACTCACTTTTTCGTGCAAATCACCAACTTTCTACGTTGTAAAATTTAGAAACGGGGACCCATGAGCGGGAGCTGCCCCTGGTTTGGTAGGTGTCTTTTATGGGAAGTTATATGGTTTCCTGTGCCCCATGATAGTTTTTTGAAATTTAACTTCAGATATCGGCCATGCAGCAAGGTTAAATTGTGGCTTTTGTTTCAATGACTGAAAGGTGCACTGATCAAGAAGGTGTCGTCCTTGAATTAACCACGCGGTATGACGCAGAACTAATTACAGGTTTCAAACAATTTTCGTTTGAACGGAACTAAAATGAGGGATTCCCTCTCTTAGCGCGACTTTCATACGACCTTCAAAAAAACCAACTTAAAAACAAAACGCAAACAAAAATTGTAAATATTTAATTGGCTTATCGAACAAAAACAAACCAGCGCAAATTTTCATTAGCCTACCGAACGTGGATGCAAACAACGTCATCTCCCCATTGAACTTTCTGGAAAGTTTCGCTTTGCCGTCATTTGGAATGCGGTAATGTGATTTGGCAATCGAACCGTTTACTGCCCGCATTAGGAATTTCCTTGGCGGGAATAAGGAGAAACTTTGTTTTGATCTTGCCAAACGTTGGTCCGTGAAACAAATTACGAACACTTTTTCAAGGTTATGCGAAAGTCGCTCTACGTCATGTTCTCCATTTTCCGTCATTGTCGCCTCCATGAGTTGAAAATGCTGTGAAAAGGCGTTGAAACAATTACTTCATCATGCCTGTGTTTCAGTAATCTGTTTGAGTCAGGACCTCTTAAGCTTTAGAAGGGATGAGCATGGAAAGGTGTTTTCTGGGTGGTTTTTTTTTTTCAGCGTTAGTAATTCGAAGCACTTTCCACCAACACAATACTTTTTTCCCGCGTGCTTAGGTGTGCACGATTGTCACTACTTTCCTAGTATTCGTTTGTTTGGTAATTCCTCCAACGCCATCCAAAACTAAATTTCCGTTCGTCTTAAACTGTAGCATTTTCAGATCGTCCAGATGGTTGTTTGAAGTAAAAATCAGCAGTAGAATAACCACCTTTGTGGTATGATCATAGTGCTGGAGAATCCCCTTGCAGAAAGGGGTTCCTCTCCACTAACTGAAACAATAATCTCTAGTAAGGCGGCTAATTGGGGGAATATTGTGAGACCGTGTGCATGGTGAGTTGAGGGAAAATCAGAGCCAAAAGTTTGGGTTAGTCTGTAAAATGAGGAAGAGAAATTCACAAAGCAAAATCTCAACCTCAAGATAGGGTTAATAAATAAACTCTGTATGGTTGTAACAAAAAAAAAAGCCATATAAGACAAGAAACTTAACTAAGTAGGAGGGATAAAAAATATTTGAAGATGAAAAGTTTTCGTTTTTTTAAGAACTGCTGTGGGGACAGAAATGAAAAAATATATATATTCGTTCTTAAAAAAAGTATGGGTAAGGCTAATTTTCAGAAAAGTAGAGAAATCTCTAGCAAAATGAAACGGTGGTTCAGTGAGGAAAATCCGAACAATCCGAAAGCAAACAAAAGCCGACTGCGACACTATTTGGCTCGTACTGAAATGGCTGCGAATTTCAGGGATAGAGCGCAAGGGGGTTGCTAGTCCATCGATAGACCTCTACTCGACCCCCTCGTGCCGAGTAAAGAAAGGATTACAGTGTAGAGGTTTTTCATAGTTATGATTCCTTTTTTTTTCTTTTTTCAAATATATTTTTTTTATCCCTCATACTTGATTAAGTTTGTTGTACTATCTGGCTGTTTTAATTTTGAAGTAAACGTTTTAAATACTGTAGGAAACAGACAACTTTTTTAAAAGACATGTTTCGGCATGCTTATGCCATCATCAGTTTAATGAGTTCCTACGTGTGAACAGTTATAAAGTCTACGGGTAGATGAAAAAATTATTACAACATGACGTAATACAAAAGCGGGTACTATTTACAGCGTGACACCAAACATCAAGGTGTAAACTAAAACGTGAGAAAAGTGTTGTAATGCTGCAATTGTTTGTTAAGTTCCGGTTTGATCTTATTTATATGAAAAGCTTCTTTGAGTTTTAAATCAATTGAGTTGCTGGCAGAATCCAGAATACTAAAGCACGAAGGGGAGTATTTGCTCTTACATAAAGGAGATGTGTTGAAATGCTTAAAAATATGCGAGTTTTTATCGCTTTCCGTGTGTTCCTTTATCCTGGTAGAAAAGTGGCGACTAGTTTCGCCAATATAACGGGAATTACAACCCTATCAATATAATTGTTAAACTACCATGGATTTTAGAGCAACAGGAGTACGATCTTTAACACTAAACATGTTTTTAATTTTGAATGAAGTGAAAACTAATTTGATAGTTAGGTCAGATTTGCAAAAGCGCTTAGTAAGTTGTCGGAGTTTAAGTTTCGCTATTTTGGAATAATGGCCGACAAAAGGGAGTTTAAAATAACGTGTATTATTGTCATCATTAGTGTTCCGGCTTTTTTGAGAAAAAGACCCGTCAAGATACCGCTTGAAAGTTCTGTCAATAATGTGCGAGGGAAATGAATTACGTTTCAAGGTGTCAGAAAGTTTATTAAGATCGTTTTGAAGGCCGGAGGAGGTGTTGTTGATTTTATAGATTCGGTCGATAAGAGTTCGGATAAGGCCAATTTTATAGCATGATGGAGTAAAACTAAAGAAATTACTTAAGAGACCAGTGTAAGTTTTTTTTTTATGAAAAACTGAAAAAACACAATCACGCGAAGAGTTCTCAACAAGTATGTCAAGAAAGGAGAGTTTACCATCATTCTCTTTCTCAAAAGTGAATTTGATGTTAGGGTGCCGTGAATTGATGTAATCAAAAAATGACATAGCATCCTGTTCGTTGTGAAAGACACAGATGGTGTCGTCAACATAACGCCTATAGAGTTGAGGTTGATTCGAATGGTTGAAATTATTCAGCCACGTTTCCTCGTGGAAACCAAAAAAAAGATTAGCTAGGATGGGTGCTAGTGGAGAGCCCATCGCTACCCCCATCAACTTGATCATAAAATTTGCCATTAAAAAGAAAATGAGTCTCGGCTGTAGCGAATGAGAACAATTTCTTAAGGTCGGATTTTTTGATCGGAAATTGAGGGTCATGCTCGAGAATAAGATCAACGGCAATATCAATAGTTTCATTTAACGGAATATTGGTAAATAAACTTTCAACATCGAAGGAAATGAGAAAGTTGTTGTTAAAATCGAAACTCCTGAGCTCTTCAACAAAAAAGAATGAATCTTTTACCGAATACTTACCAGGTAGAAGTGGAGCAATTAGAGAACCTAAATACTTAGCTAAATTATAATTATAAGCTCCAATAGAAGAAACAATAGGTCTAAGAGGTGGTTGATTGTGATTTTCACGTTTCGTATGTAATTTAGGAAGGCCATAAAATTTTGCTGGTTGTGAGCCCTTGGGAAAAATCGTAGCATAGGTATCATTATCAATAGAATGATTTTTCTTAAGTAGACTAATGAAACGTTGAAGTCTGCCTTCTCTTAATAAAGTGGGATCTTTGTCTAATACTTTGAATTTGTTTAAATTTCAGACAGAGTTTGATTGAGTTTTTAACCCTATCTTGAGTTTGAGAGTTTGCTTTGTCAAGTTCTCTTCCTCATTTTAGAGACTAACCCTAACCTTTCCCTCAACTAACCATCCACACACAATATTCCCCCAATTGCCTGCTAGAGATTATTATTTCCGTTATTGTAGAGGAACCCTTTTCTGTGAGGGGACTCTTGCTACAGCTCCATAATCATGCCACAAAGGATGCTGGTCTACTGGTGATTTTAACTTAAAACAACTACACCTAATTAGTTACAAGCAGTTTCAATAAGCGACATGAAGTGTCCTCATGCTCTTTTCCTTAAATGCAACATCACTTGTGTCTCGGAATACAGACAATTGAGGTCACAAAGTGTTCCCCAAATGCTGCTCTTCAAGTAAGGAGAAACAGTTGTGTTTACTCTAAACTAAAATCTATGTTAACTTTTACCCTTACCTTATTGTTGGAAACAGGTAGCAAAGGCTTGGACTTTAACCCATAGACTCCCTTGGGTTCCCCAATGACGAGTAAAATCGTCTGGCGATAGACAGAGTAGAATACAAAGTCTGGCAGGCTAGGCCGGTTTGGGTGTCAAAGGGTTAAGGAGTCACTGTCAAAATCGGGCGTGCATCGAATTATATAGGACGGTGCATTTCTGGCCACGATGGAATATTTTAGCTTTAAAATACTGTTACCCTTTAAAAACTTTTTAACAGACTCAAAATGCGATAGAAAAGCGAACAAACTACATTCCCACTATTTGGTGAATCCCATGGCGGAGTACATGCATTTTAGCCATCACAAAGATCGCGAATTGGACAATGCTTACAAAGAGTACAGAACTAAACAAGCGAAAAACTACACGTCACCAGCTGAACACGAGCAACGAAAACACATCTTCAAACACAATCTCAGGTAATTGTGCAATGGGCTTTTATGTTCACACTTTTTCAAAGCAAGTTAAAGTTGAAAGTCTCTCTTTCCCATTAAAAAGGTAAAACTTAACGCGATTTGAAAAACGTTCTTACTTGAATTCGCTTTGAAACCGAGATCGACGTGTACTTGGAAAAGGTTATTTCATTGATCGTGAAATGGATTGTCAATATGCATTGAGACAAGTCAGAATGCCTTTAGAATATCGCGTGCGCGAAGCCTGGCTAGCTGGTGGGATATTTTATCGCGGGATTATTAACACGCCCAAGTTGTGATTTGTCCGCGGGTGTCATGATGACGAGGAGTTTTGATATTTTCCCTCATGGTTTCGCCGCGGCTTATTTCCCTTTCGTAAACAGCCGATGTCAATTTTAGTGGTCGGTGCCATGCTTAGTAGCCAAGCCTTTCGGAATAAAATAGACCCGGGCAGGTTGAATTGTATGGTGTTAAGTGTTTGCTTTACGTTAAGGATAATGTTAGTGATAGTGTAGTGATGAGTGACGCACGCTGCTAATGCAGTAGCCTGGGTTCCATACCTAATTCAAGTATTTGGTCTTTTGTTTTCATTATTTCTCAATATTGTTTTTTAATTTCTTTATTTTTCTTTATTTGTTTTGTTATCGATACGTAATTTGGTTTTTTTTTCCTTTATTAAAAAAAAAAAATAAAAGGTGCCGTTGAAATGGCCTCCACCGGTGTTTATGCAACGGAAATTTGCTTCGCCGCGAGCAACTATAATTTACTCGCGCGTTTTTAAATAATCCCGCTATAAATATCCCCCCAGCTACGCAGGCTTCATGCACTAAAACCCTTTTGAAGTCAAATGAGCTTCATACCTGTTTCACTGCAACAGCCTCTCAGGAGGTAAGAGAATTAAGAGAAACCACTGGATTTTGTCTTTCATATTGTCTGCTAGTTTCTCATTCCTTGTTAGTTCTTAACTTGTAATGTACACCAGGTCAAACTTGGAGGTTTATGGCAAAGGTTAAAAAAAAAGAATTGGTGGCAATTTCAGCCGATTCATTGCAAGATGAAGTCCCATTGAAAGACGGAAGTTAGATCTCTGGGAAAAGTGATGAATTTGTTTCAATTTAAAAAAAGCAAGCGTTTTGAAAGCCTGAAATGATCGTGTGTTGTCTTTAGGGCCACTGCATATTCTATGAAGAAGTATTACCTTTCATGCACTGAACCTTGGGCCAGCTTTATGATGGCGATGTTTCATTCAATATTTTCCTCACCTTTTTCTATTGATTTGGTAGGTACATTCGCTCCAAGAACCGTCAAAATTTAAAATACAAACTGGCTCCAAACAGCTTTACTGACATGACAGAAGAAGAAGTGAACTTGCACCGTGGACTTCTTCACGACAAGAACGAACACAAGGCACCCAAGCAACCCGAAGTGTTAAAATTCAACCATTCGGTCCTTTCCTTAGGCCTCATTCCTGACGACCTTGATTGGAGAGATTACGGTAATGAAAAATAACTTATCGTGCTTCTCCGCTTATCCTCAAATTATGATTTAGATCTCTGCTAATGTATGTTGTCTTAGACTGTAAGTGGTAACTTTAATTCATTCAACTGAATATAAACTCACATTGGAACACCGATTTCTTTATGTATTCGCTATTTTCACGAAGTCCCATAGTACAGTTCATTGTGGGGGATTATTTGCGTTAAAACAATAGATATCCAGTCCATTGAAGCATTATACGGCCCCAAGAGTAAATAACTTGTATTAGTGGAGCGAGTTTCAATCTAGTGTCGTAAAGCCAAAAACCAAAATAATTACTGTGGCCAATCACAAAGGACGGAGACGAGCCACGATTGGCTTTGGTTTTACTTCTGATTGGTTGAAAAGTGGCATGAGAACTTTAAACCAATCACTGAGTGAAGTAATGCAAAACCAAAGCAATTCGTCAATTACTTTCGACACTGAATTGAAACTCGCTCTATATACACACTCTGTGATCTTATTGTTTCAAGCAATCTGATTGGTTCACTATCTCGGAGTAATTGAGCATTATTCACTCCCTACTTGCGGCTTGCTAAACGTTCTGCTACTATTCACCTCGATTTCTAAGAATAATGGTTAATTGTTTTTTTCTGTCAAGAACCCTCAAAACGTTTTGCATTATGGGATGGGGTAAATAGCTAATAAAGTAAGATTGAAACACTCGTTTTATCTTATCCAAAGCAAGTGAAACACATTGCTTTACCCAGTCTTTGTTCGATCATGTTTTCTAACAACCTCCTTTGTTATCAGATGATGTCAATACGTCGGCTACCGAATTGAAAATATCTGTTTGGGCAATATTGCAAGGAAAGGACATTACCTTAAAACGTCGGCTTTTGAATATCATTGAAAGCGTTCTGTATTATCAATAAATTGGTTTACCAAATGTAAGGGTTATCTTACCCTCTTATAAAGAAGTTGCTTTTTTAGAAACGTAGCCCTTGTAGTGTAACTAAAGGTGGGAAACTAGTTGCTAGTCGACAAGTGAAAAGACTATGTCTAAAATATCAGCGTGGTAGGCAGGATTCGAACCTTCGACCTCCATAACACCGGTCGGATGCTCTACTCATTGAGCAACTGAAAGTCCTTGGGAGCTACTAATAGGTCATTTATCTAGGTCCTGAATCGACAATGTGTCCCACTGGTCTGCGGGCTCTAAAAAGTCATGCGCCTACAAATTGTCAAATGCATTTGTGTCGCCTAGCAGCTAGTTTCCCATCCTTCCCACGAGCGCATTCACAAGATCATAGCCTGCATGATCCAAGGCCTTTGAACGAATATCCTTCAAAACAACTTTCTGTCATTGAAACACCAAGTACGTACAGTAATCGTTTACAATCAGTTAATTCCAAATATTAAGAGAAGATTAAAAGTGTTGTTCATTTCCTCTGTACTGACTCAGGTGCGGTAACTCGTGTTCACAGTCAGGGATTGTGTGGATCTTGCTGGACATTTTCTGCTGTCGGAGCAGTGGAAGGAGCTCACTTTCTGAAGGTAAAGCTATGTAGAATATTCAGTTGACGTCCTCCTCTTGGTCCAAATGGTTGGCAGCGACCACCCATCTGTAGCCTTGATTTAGGGTTAATTACTGTTTTCAATTGCTTCGATCCTTTTCTTTAATGAGTACCTAGTCCGTTTCTTTTGGCCTAACTTGTCCGGGATACTTTTCTTCAAATAGGTTGACATATTGGCTAATGAATGAAATGAAATGAGTGTATATTTGAAGTGCTGCTTATAGACTCATGAGAGATTTGATCCTCGCACTTAGCTGGACAATCTGAGCAATTGTCGCTTTTTATATCAACCGAGATAAATCAGGTGGCCTCAATGGGATTCGAACCTATGTCAGTCAGTCAGTAAATGCGGTGCAATGCTCTACCAACTGAGCTACGAAACCACACAGTTGGGAGCAGATCAATTTGTTAGGCTCGTTTATTTTCACCATTCATTTCTCTCGCTTTCATAAGTAGGTTCTTTAATTGACGTCACTATCCCCATTCTTCCCAATAGTCGGACTTGTACGAAAAATGGCGGCTTTGTCGGCGGAATTTACCACACTCGAGTAAATTAAGGCATGGACCCAAAACTGGCCCAAGTTATTGCACGAAAAAGTAAGGGGGTGGTCTAACTTCTGAAGATTTAGTAATAATAACCTAAGACTTTCGCAGACTAATAGCGTCACAAACTTTTTTGTATTGATGTGGATGACGTATGCAAATGAGGTCACATGACTTTTGCCACAAAACTCAATACAAAAAATGGCAACAGTTTATGCTAAAATTTATTTCACTTCGCTACTATTACATTAGTCAAAATGGTAAAAGAAAACGAACTGTGCTTGGCCTTTGTTAAATGTTTCTTTAGTTTTCGAAATATACAGCATTTTGCACCAGTGCCCAGTCCCCTATGAAAAGTGATTTCTTTTTCGGGCATTTATTTAAAATTATCTTAAAATGTCCAAGCACAGAAATGATGTACCTAATAGTGCTAACATCAACAAGGTAAATCCAGCCAGCAGAAAATGATAAAAAGTGTTGCCGTTTTGCTGAGAATATTTCTCTGCTAAAAATAACTTTGACATATCACGTGATAATATATCATCCCAAATAGCAGTTAAGGAGTCACATTTTATTGCTGTTAACGATGTCTCAAAGTTATTTCGTGTTATATAAAATGGATCAATAGTTAGACCCCCTCCTCACTTATTTTCATAAAATGGATCTGGGCCCAGGCCTTAATTCACCTGAGCAGTTGAAAAATCGTAATATATAGATTTATCCAAGCTTAAAAGCGGAGCTCCCGGCTTTTTTATTTTTACTGGCTGTAGGATTAGGGAAAATAAAAGGCTTTGGAACTGTCCGCCTTTTGGTTTTCCCGGATATTGCTTAATTATGTAACATTTTCTTCGCTGCCTAACTAGTGAATTCCACGGTTAATTTTACCTGAAAAACCGACTGATTGCATGAATCTCGAAGGGATGAGTTTGATATCGGTTTTTCCAGCGAAATCTACTGTCGAAATCACCAGTTAGGCAATTATTTATTCTTGAATCGCAAGAGTTTTAAAAGAAAACAAGCAAATCCTCAGCAAGCAGACGGAAAAGGAAAGAAGCCATTTCAGAGTCGACTGTCAAACGCCAGCGAATAGGAATCACGCTAAAAAATGGAAATCACAGACGTACTATAGCTCGTCATGTGACAGATCGTCTTTGTCGGTTCAAGGTCAAACAATGAGTTTTATTGATGTACTTTATTTATTCCACTTTATCTCTGAAAAAACGACATCATTTACAATTCGACGTATTTCATTGAAACACGCCAGCTTCGTTTAGAACCAGAATCGGCTAGAAAGGACAAATTTGTTTTGTTTTGTTTTTGTGTTTTACGAGACATCTGGTTTGTCTCTTCTACTGGGCAAACCCGCCCAGAGGGAAGGAGCACGAACAGGACTCGAGGTCCTATGCGAGGTGCTCCACCCTACCCTATCCAGACCAGAAAGAGCAGACCACAACAGCGGGAACTACATACCCTACTCTTTACGACAAGTGTGCGGGTTCTTTTACGTCCCACAGGATTATGAACATTAATTGAAGGGTTGTGAGACGGGAACTCCGGCTCATCGTCCTTATCCGAGAAGACTAGAGAGTCTAAACCATTTGCAGATGTAATTACAAAGGCAGCACTTTCTCCTCAGTTATTTAAAGACCCTGAGTGTTGGTCGGGCCGGAGTTGAACTCACGACCTCCCGCGTGACAGCCCGGTGCTCAACCAACTGAGCCACCGGTGCGCGATCTCCAACAAATTACCTGTACGTGCTCTAAACAAACTTTTGAAAACACAGGCTGGTGATATTTCTCCTTATACTTTTACGAGAACTCATTGCGATCACATGTTTAGAACATAAGCACAAAATTCTTGTCACTGTCGAGGCACATCGAAAAACAGTTAGGCAAGCAGAGTAAAAAAACTTCTTGTTCGCTCGCATTTTAAGGCCAAACAAACCAGCAACAGATCGATTATTTCTGTCCAAAAAGAGTACAGGTCACCGTTATTTAATTCCAGTTAACAATAAAAATTCGAGTTTCGTTCCTGAACAAAGGAAAAAACGACTAAACTACGTTTTAAAAATATGAAATCACTTGAAATAACTCATCCGTAGAAATAACAAACGGTTTAGTGTCCAAGAAAAGAATCTGTGGAGTAACTTCTTCCACCAACTTTAAGCTATCACTGGTGTACCGTTTTGTCGTTCTCGTTCTCTTTCTCTCTTCTTTCGTTTCTGTTCTTCTACCATAGGCCGCCCAGGCATCTTGCAACCTTAGTAGATTCGAAATTAAAAATCTTAAGACATACCAAACACTGCACTTCAGAGCAAAAAGCAGCCCTAAACAAATTAAGAATAAACACTCAGCTTTAAGTTTATATCCCTCCAATGCTTGACTTGAATAGCTACAGCTATATTATGTTACACCTGGATTGAAACCAGCGAAAAATGGAAGAAAAATATATTTTCCAAACCTTACCAGAACACGAAAAGAATCGACTGTCAAGAGCTTTGCTGACGTATCATCGCTGTGTAGCCGCGTCGAGCCACAGAAAGCGCTAAAAACTCAAATGATTTCAGGCCATAAACTCTTTCGCGGTCTTAGTCCCGAAAATGGGGTTTTTCGTTTACTATAAAAGAGAATTTAAGGGCTTATATAGACTTTTAAAAAGGTGTTGCTGTCAGTTCTTATCGCTGTACAATTTTACACAGACTGGAAATCTCGTTGAACTCTCAAATCAGCAGTTGATTGATTGTTCATGGCCTTCAGGAAATCATGGCTGCCGCGGCGGGTTTCAGGATCGAACGCTGAAGTGGGTGAAACGGTATGGCGTGGCAGTAAAGCGAGACTATGGCCCATATCTTGCTCAAGTAAGGTTCATGACGATTGGAAGTATAGTAACCAGTCTTCCTCGGCGCTTCTTAGGGCTAATTTACCATACTGCTTCAAGGGGGAGGGGAGGGGGAGAGGGAGAGGGAGGGGGGGGGGGGCTTTGATTATTCTGCTTGTTAAGGTACTTGCAATCAATTTTGGAAACGATGAAACCTAATAGCGAGGACAGGCCCTAACCTGCGAGTAAACACTCTCTTAAAGGAGTCGGGGATGGAGGAGGGAAGAATCGAAACCCTAACCTCTCCTTCCTCACTTTCCTCCCCCACCTCCACCCCCCAGGAGAGAGCCTGCTCGCAGGCTAAATAGGCCTGTCCAGGCTTGACTGTTCCCCTACTCTTTTTAATCAGAGGTTGGATTTAATTTTTTTAACTTCTCACATAACCTTTTTATGACCGACAAGGCTGTGAAACAGCGTTAGTCCTTGTAGGAAAACAATTAAAAGTGTAATCAGTTTGCAGATGTACTTTCAAACGTAGCCCTCTCTTGTTATTTAATTTCATGGAAACAATAAAAAATCAAGAAAATAATCTTAAAGGGAACGTCCATTCTTACGAACAAATAACTTCAAAGGGGATGGACACAAGTTTGAGATCAAATATGTTTAAGTTTGAAAAAAAAAAACGAACTTGTCGCCATCTTCAATATCTGTGACGTGCAACGACATCAGTGGCTTCATAACTCAGTTGGTTAGAGTTTCTCTCCGGCATCGCCTGAATTCTTCAGGCTTCTCTACGCAATTGCAAAAATTGCGTTCATAACTGCGAGGATCATAGCTTCATTTGATTGCCATATTGTTCTATAAGAACAAAAAGAGCTTTTTCATAATTTTTGTAACAGGGTAACCTTAAATACGATGGCCCAGGAGGGTCACAGTCCACTTTTAATTTTTCACAGTCCAGTTTTAATTTTGCGACTCGTCACCGGTTCTCTCACAGGGCACAGTTCTTTGTGTTACCAATACACAAAGTATCCTAAACACCTAAGGCCTAGAAGTTTTTGTTTAGGCCTAATTAGGCCTAAGGTTAGCTTTTATGAATGTTTAGGATACTTTCTGTATTGGTAAAACAATGACGTTTGCCCTGTGACCTGTGAGAGAACTGGTTAAGACTCACCAGGGACCGAGAATAAAACTTACCCTGGACTGGGAAAAATTAAAACTGGACTGTCAAAATTAAAAGTGGACTGTGACCTTCCTGGGCCATCGTACAATTGTCTCTTATAGACGCCAAAAATCCAGTTTGTTTCATGCAACGGGAATTGAACCCAACAACCAGATAACTGCGAGCTTCAACGGGATTGGAATCCATGACCGGTTAAGTGCCAGGATCACTTCAGTCTACATTTCGTCTATAACCCGCTCTTCAAATATGTACAAAATTATTCCATTCCTCGAGTCCTTTCACCGGACTTGCCTGCTCCTTAATGTGTGGCTTCATAGTTCAGTTGGTAGAGCACTGCACCAGCGTCGCAGAGTCCATGGGTTCAAATCCCATTGAAGCCACCTGAATTTTTCAAGTGTCTATAAGATACAAGTGCTTAAATTTGTTCAGGAAACACCAAAACGCAGGCAATTTCAAAACCCCTTATTTTCACTAACCCTAGAGCCAGTAAGAATAAATAACCCCGGGAACTCCGCTTTTAGGCCTGGCTAAATCTACATATTACCACAAGAAATATTGCCCACGATCGAATTTGCTTAAACGTTATTTTACAGTGTAAGATGGCGGCAGTGAAAATACGCGTTTAACTTACTTCGGCAGCAACGAAGCTAAAAAAAATGCATGACGGATTTGAAATGGTATCGCAGAATTCAAGCCAGAATTTTTCAGACTTTCATTCCGTGAGTATTGAAATAACGTACGGAACTGGAATGATCTTAAATCTCTCACACTCTTTTGGATTTCTTTACTTAGTTGAGACCTACCAATGGAATTTCGATGATATTTTTAGGAAATCGCTGGACACTGTATGAAGTGTAATGAATTTAGAATAACTGCTACCGTCATTTACTATTCTTAATCTATTATTCTTTTTAGGAAGGTTTCTGTCACTGTGGTGAGTCAGAGAATTGTACAATCAC
>NC_090886.1:28174390-28181890 GCF_036669925.1 Montipora capricornis
GCCCGTACTTAAGGGTCTTCCCCTTCCTTTCTTTTTCGATTTTTAACCCACGGGCAACTCATTTCCAGTCACAACTCTCTTTCACTTATGATTTACAATACGTGCATCCACCCTATTGCATCTTACCGTGTTGATTGGCGTATACAGGGACATCCCAATAAGCTTTAACTTTCGCTGACTCACACACAGGCTTGGGCTTGTCGGATGAGTGCCTGGGTGGTATCTCGTCTATAACTCCCTCATCGTACAACAGCTCGTAAAACAGTACCTTCAGCGTTGCGTCGTGTCTAGAGAGATACTTGCTCTGTGCCAACACACTACATCCTGACGAGATATGAGCCACGCTCTCTGGGGCCTTGCCGCACAATCTGCCCCTCACCTCACCTTCCGCGCTTTTGTGGGTCTTCTGACTCGTGTATACTCGCTTTGGCAAGAGCTGCTCCTATAGCTCAAAGAGTCCAGCGATTATGTGTGATGAGCTGTTCTTCCACTCTGTGAGCCACCAAGGCTGGTAGTCACTAGACGTTCTTGCCATTGTTAGTTTCTGATCTCATCCTCTAACTTCTCGATTTGGAACTTCCGCACCTCCGTCTTGATCTTTTGCACGTGTTCCAACTCCAACTCCAACCCAAACTCCTCCGCGCACTTAGCCACATCTTTAAAAATGGACCTACCCGCTTGCTCTTCAAACTCCCATACCATTTCCAGGGCGGGGTCTTCATTACCATGGGGTCTGACTGCACCTTTGATTTTCGTGGCTTTGTACTCCATTTCAACAGAACTCAGTCTCCGCCCTCCTTTACTTGTTGGCATATACGACAATGCAATCGAACTACATGGGTGTCTACCCCCACTCTCGACAACAATCTTGCGCGCTTCCCTATCTATCTGCTCCATCACTGGCCACTGTTGTGTCCACATAATTATTATCAAGATAGGAGTGTTTTACTGGAAAATACAGCTCTCATAAAATTCATACGAAACTACTTTCGGACCCGAGTGGCGTATTTTTCATATCCTCACTAACGAGGATATTGATGACGTCATTTCCCGCCTTTGGATTGTTGTTTCTGCAAACAATCAGTGAAAAATGGCGAGCGAGAATTCCCTCTCTGAGATCCAAGAAAATGTTAACACGAAGAGTAAAACTTCATAAAACTTAAAATTATTCAAGGAGTTCCTTCCAAGTGACGAAGAAATGCGGAAATTGAAGTAATTCCTGCCTCCGAGCTGCAAAAATTTGCGATAAAGTTTGTGCTCGGTGCTAGAAAGAAAAATGGTGAGTAAAACACTCCTGCCTGTATACTAAAAATAAGATTACACGTTAGCTCGAAGATATGAATTTTATGTTCTCGTGGCCTCGTGGCAAGAACAATATCTCACTCGTTCGCTGCGCTCAATCGTTCTTGCCACTCGAACATAAAATTCATATCTTCGACCTAACGTGTAATACCCTCTCTTTATTAATTCAGGGCCGTAGCCAGTACAAGACAATCTGAGGCACTTATTTCAGTTCGACTCAGTCATTGTTTTTCGTAACTTTTTTTTATAACGCTGGATCCCGGTGCTGTCTTTAAATGCAGAGGAATATGGAACACCCTAAACACCTACAAAGAGAATTTAACGATGGACATTGCCTCAGTCTTTTTTTTTTTTTTTTTTTCTGGCTACGGCCATGTAATTAATTTGTATAAGGCCAAAACCAAATATTTCCAGGGCACGAGACAGTACGTAGAACCTGCATAAGACAAAAAGAACCTAAATAAAACCGAAAAAAGCCGAACTTATTTGCAACTGTATTAATGTGATATCATAAACGTGATCGTAAGAGAGCGCATGCTTGAACAGGTAACGTGCTGCAAGTTGCTTTCAAGAATGCTCAGAAAGCGATATCATTCCTTAGTTGTGATCGATGGGAGGTCTATCTCCGTTTGTTTTCGTATTAGAAGAGGGATGGGGCCAAACCATTGAGGGCTTTGTATTTAAAACGTATAATTTTCAAAACAATACAGCCATTCCGTGGTCTCTCAATTCACGATTTTCGTTGACATGCCGCTACTGTTTATCCCTGACAAGACGAGCAGCACAGCTCTCTACAGGAAAGATATCGTTGACGTCACCTACTGTCATTAATGTGCCAACCCGAGCCTCATTGGCAGTTGAAACAAAGGGTCTTTTGTTCCGCTGGTTGGCACATTTGAATAACTATAGCAATATACGTTGTATCAAATTCTTCGGAGGACCAAGGAAAAGCACAGCACAAGGATCTTTGTTCCTTTCCTTGACAAAAGTTGTCTGATGTGGAACAAAAATTAACAGAACATTCAAGTTAGTTGTGTTACTGCAACAATTTTCCATGTGTGCACCACTCAACACCCAGTTACATGCCCTTTTAGAAAAATATTGAAGAGAGTTTTTGCTGCTTATTAATTGATCCAATTACATCATTTTTGTACTAAATCGGCGGTGGATGGGTGTTTGAATGAAAATGAGACACATGAAAGAATTCCATAGCTTTATTGGAAACGAAACAGTCTTTCTACAAGGATTTGAGCAGTTTTAAATTAAAGATGCTGCTACCAAAAAAGTCAATTCTCAATTGGTGAAATAAAAGGGAAAAAAAAGGAAAATTAAATTGATCATATAAGAACCCGCAGCCGAACTGGTCTAAGTCCAATCTGTGTCGCAAACTTTAAGGATCAGAGAAGCAACGTTAACCTGTTTGCTATTTCAGTCAGTACCACTTCCCTATACTCCCTACCCGCTGTCAGGGCCGGCTTCTTCGCGTACTTTTAGCAATAACAACAAGTGTCAAAATACAACCAAAACAGACGCTGAAAACTAGTTTCGTTTCAAGTTTTTTTGCATTTGTATAAAATTGTAAATGTGAAGTAGTCCTTAAAAAAAATTCTAAAGATTAAAGAAAAAATGTTTAGCTATACTTTCTTTTTTCAAGAGCTTTCACGTGGCTTGCCAAAGAGCCCATCATAACCTATCTTAGATCTCTTATAATCAAACGGCGACAGCTTCAAAGATGTCACGTTAAGTTCTTTCTCCACATCAACAAAGCTCTGTTTCTTCATCCTTAAAAATGGATAATTGCTGTCAGGGTCATCTACGTTTGTTGAATTCATTGACACAAATATTGGCTCATTGGTTAACACTCCGCATAAATTGTTCTTTCTTGCTATTTTCACAAATCCTTCTTCGCCCCAGAATTTTCCCCAAGAATTCTTTACTATCCAATATGGGGTTCCGTTTTCCTCACCATAACCAACTACGACTACTCCATGATTTGTCTTTTCACCTGCAAAGAAGAAAAAAACAAACATCCGATTCCACACAAATTTCTTGACTGCAATTGTAGTTTACCTGTCGATGTCTGGCTGTTGGAGCAGAATACAGTAAAAAAAGCTGTCTTTTACTCGAAAAAATTGGAACCTAAATACGGTTTTTATGGGTACTTACAAAATTGATTGATTGCCTTTGGTTCATGACTCCGACTACGTGGTTTGCATTTAATCGTATTCAACGCAATGAAGTCGGAGTCTGAATCGTTAAAATTTCTTACAACTTTTCAATATCGACCCCAGAGCTCTTTTCTTGACTGAGGGAGAAAAGAGGTCTGGGGAACCCTGAAAACAAACTGTTTTCTCGTTGGTTTTCGTGAAGAACAATCAAAAGCGTCTCTAATTGGTGCATTCATGTTAGCACGAGGGGTGACCAGGGGCCGTAAGGTTCAAATGGGCAATTTTTGGCTACAAGAAGCCTACGGTGCATGTTCTCCAAGACAGAGTTTCCCAGAGCCTTGTGTCGATCCAAGGCGCTGGTGACGAGAATGACGACTTTTACGAAATACCTCAGGCACAATCATTGCATTTGCTCCTTGATCTGACTTACTGCATTCAGGATCGTCGTAAACCCCTGAGCTGTAAAACTTTAAACTTTTTCTACCGACGCTGATGGCAACTGATGCAGGACCGAACCTTGCCAGTCCTTGTATTAAGGCATTTTCATCAAGTTTCTTCACTGTAACTAGCCGTTGGAACTTCACGACCTCGCAATCATCGTCTTCTGCACAATGGCAGTAACCCTCCTAAAAAAGATGCCCGGTACGTTATTATCAAACAGTTACGAAGGCGAGTCGATGAGATGGCGTTTGTTGTTACTTATTCTTACTATGATATTCTGCCATCGTTTTAGTATGGGATCTATGAAAGGATTTTGGTTGATGAAACGATGACTTCTATTTTACAGCTGTTGGAAAATTCAACTTTGAAATAACATTTGACGTCCTTGCTATTAAAACAAGAAGCACGAGGAACCGAAAACATATTAACTGGCTCGTTCGGTTGTAAATTATTTTTCTTTTCCTGTTCTTCGTTTTCATATGTAAGCCTATGAAAGGCAATCTGGGGTTAATGCATGTTTTCCGGGTTCAGTTCGTTTGTTGTTCTCGACTCTTCTATGAAGGGTTTTTCCGCGGGCCATAATCGTTTTTCCTTCTCATATTAAAAAAAAAAAAAAAAAGGAAAATAACAATTGTTTTGACCTGCCTGAATTCTGCTTCACAATTTGAGACAGGGAGGGCTGTAATATCTAAACAGTCTGGCAAAGTCCCACACAGTGTAGTTTTAAGTGCAGTTGAGTAAATAAACGGAATGCTCTGGGGCATCATTATCGTCATTTAGGAATGATTACCTGAGCAAGATATCTTCCATAGCTATGACTGGACGCCACACCATGTTTGCGAGCCCACACAAGGGCTTTCCACGAGAAACCACCTCGGCAGCCACTATTTCCAAATCCCCAGCTACAGTCCATCAACTGCTGTTCCGAGATGTCGACCAGTTTTCCTGTCTAATCAATTAAACTTTTTATTTAGATGTTCTGCAGGACGGTCATCATGGGTCATTAATTAGATTCGTATTCGACAGTGGCATCTAATACGAAGTTCGTAGTTGTTATGGGGCTTATAGTTCCTTCTCATAAGCAACTATAAGCTTTCGTATAGACCAAGCTTTCTTTTCCCCTCGCACAGCTTTCACAGCCTATTAACACTTTACCGCCTTTTCTCCGGGATGAAATCCACCATACCCATTCAGTAACATCAAACATTAGCAATGCATTTCATCGACTGTGTATCCACTCATTCCAGCTCCATATCTCAACAGAGACGTTTGTCCGGTGCCTCACTCTTCAGTTCAGTTATGAACTTTCACCATTTTTGGGGGTGAACGTCAGGTTGTAAGGTAAAGCAATGACTTTGACAAAGTTATTCCTTAACATGACAAAATGCTTTCCCTAACAACGCAGCCCCATCCAATGATATAAATTGAAAAAAATATTGGCGGTGTGTCCTATTAAAGTAAGTCGGTATTACAGTTAATTTCTCTCGAAGTCAATGTATCCAAATGAAAAGTCGCTAACGGAAAACGTCAGGTAGCAGTAATTTGCCTTTTGTCGACAAATAAAAAATGAGCTAAACGCAAACTCGTTTGATTTTAGCTCATTTCTGGGCTATTGTCCACAAATATGGAGAAACGCCGTGGAAGAATGAGACAAGTTATGAGAATGAAAGAATTTTCAAGATTTATGATGAGCAGTAGACTGCCGTTTTCAGTTTGCCGTTTGATGTAGATACAATGCTAAATCTCTATTTTACAACAATTGCTTGAAATGTCGAACTGAATTTTCGCTTCAACGTGGCACGCAACCAATTAGATTGTAGACAACGCTTGCTCTTTTTTGCGTCACGATCTTGGTCGCGCTCTGAAATAAACACTTTCTTTGACGCCGAATATTGCGCTAAAAAACAAATCGAATGTGGTTCAGCGTCGTCTATACTCTTATCGACAACGATATTCCTCATCACAGAGGTCACAATGTTGTGGAGTCGCTACACAGCCACGATTTCTTAATTATCAAGAAGTCGCTGGTGACCTGGATAGCATAAGCTCCTTCAATTGGTCCAGTTGAGGAAAAGGTCCAACATGAGCCACAAAGTCCCTGAGCCTTGGAAGGAGTAACGGCACCTTGAACAAACGAAAACGGTTAAAGGATGTTAGGAAGATTTTGTGTACATACTCCAAGACAATCGAGAGATTTAGCACCGCGTTACGTGAAACGGCAAACGAAAAACGGCATGCTGTTGTTTGTCCTAAAAGCACGAAAATCCTCTTGTTCTAACTATCATCTCTCGTTCTATAAGTTGCTCGATATCTGTAGCTAACGGGCAGAAATCGAAATCAGATCAGTAAAGTGAAACAAGTCTCTTTGATTTTATGAGAAACACAACCTTCAGCCTGACGTTTGCCGTGTGCGGTAAACGCGATTCTTAATCTCTCTAACGCTTTTTTTTTTTTTTTTTTCATGATTTGAGTTGAGTTCATTGCCGAACAAGGCCAACAAGGACAGAAACAGCGAGTTTTGTTTTCTTTTAATTTATTCGTGAATCATGAGAAACACTGAGTGAAATACTAGCTGGATGAAATGACCACACCAAGGTTAACGGAGCCAAGCTTCCCAAAACTGTTGTTCTCAAAACAAAAATAACTCGTCGCCTGAATCCGATCAGTGACATTTCTCACGCTATGGACATCGATATTATTAGTCCTGCATTTTTCAGGACATTATCAACCGCCGTAAGCGATTACTGTTTGTTTTCATGAAGTATTACCTCTGACATAGACGCTTGGACCATTAACATTTCCAGATCTCCTTCGTTCACTATCTTGCCTCACGTAATAAATAATAATAACATTTCTTTCATCAACATTTGCGTACCGTATTCCCGCCAATCCAGGGAGTTAGGCGGTGGTATGGTTGGTATCTTCAGTCTTGCCTCTGGTATTTCCTGTTTCTTTAGTGTCTCATCTCCTCCACTTGGGTCTATCAATAACCCTTTGTACATTTCAAACTCGTCATCTGTGACGTCACTCAGTTCATTTGGTTCCAGGGTGAAGTTGAGGGCTGCTCTGTTCTTTGAGTTTATAAACCTGTTAAAATGTTCGCAGCCATTGGCTTTAACATGAATTAGCACAGACCTCATTTACTTTACGGAATGTATGTGATTTACATTGCAATACGCACTCTTGAAGTGGTTTATTTTTTGATGATGAATAGGTCATGCTCGGAAACTTCGAGTACTCCTAACTTGTAGAATGGAGCCCTTGACTTTCAGATTACTAGCGGGACTGCTAAGCTTCACATGAGGAGATTCGTGGGAGCTTTGTTAGTAATCTGAGTGCAAGTGAGATACGTCTTAAATTTTGGCATTCTAGCAACTGTATAAAGAGAACATTCTTCTACGTGCATCAAATTTTGGAGCTGGAGTTCACACGAACGCTGTTGTTATTTGCATTGAGGCCTAAAATCTTTCTTAACCATATCAAATTCAATGAAATGTCAGTCAGAGAGGTATTGAGAATGAAGATTATTATCAGCATAAGATGTGTGATCTTAAAACAACACCAATTTCGCATGACTACACAACAAAGA
>NC_090886.1:28186890-28206890 GCF_036669925.1 Montipora capricornis
AATCAAAGGGCCAGAAAACCCATTAAATAATTTTGTGGCAACATTTTTGTAAACAAATTTTGGCGCCAAAGCTGGGTTGCCAGCGAGCGGCGATTCGTACGTCAGTGGTTGTGCTTTGGCTGTTATTTGAGCTTTTTCTAATTAATTTAAGACGAATTCAGTCCAGTATTTCGAATAAAGTGTAAGAAGGCGTCAAAACTGTATTGATAATGTATTTGAGTTAACTTCGCAAAAAAAATACTCTGATGGGGTTCTTTCGACAGGGTAGATTGACAACAAGGTCGTTTACGCACAAAAGTGCACCGTTTCCGGTGAAAGGGCAAAGGATTGATAGGATAGCACAGTCTTCACTGACGCGCCCACTGCGGGCGCGGGTTCGGTATGCACGGATAATCATAATCATCATTAGGGCTTAGTTTGCGGTCGATACAATGCCTCATCACTAACCAGGTCTATCACGTGCATCACTAACCACGTCTAAGGCTAATGAACTCCAGTTACTTTCGTCATAATTCCGAATTAGTCTGTGATATTAGATGTATTTCATACTATTTAATTTATAGAGCTGGCACTTTGTAAAAACTAACGACTCATTATGCCCAGACTCAACCAATTGAGGCTTCTTTGATCCACGCTAGGACCGTGACCCATAACCTTTTTGACCTCATGCACCAAAAAATCCGAGGTCTTCTTTGACATGCTGGGCATGCTGTAAAGCTTTGAAATGCTAGCATAAAATTTTAACAACCAAGATAAATAGAGCGATCAATTAGACGACGCTTTACAGTCTATAAAAACAATGAACAAAGTTAACACAAGTGGTATTTGATTACCGTAATAGTAATCGATGCGACTCATCTCGTGTTGACCAGCGTACCAGGCTTCAAATGGTTCAATGATTCCATCGTATGGTAAAGATATGATTCCCTGAGCATGGTAAAAATCTGGAAACTTCAACTCATGGAAAATAGAGTCTTTAAGCTCGTCATCTTGCAGGAGAGTTGCATTTTCGAAAGAAATAGTAGGGTCTTCTGTATCCGTATCATTTCGTTGTTCTGTGTTGAGCTCTTCAGGATCGGTGGTACTATAGCTATTGAGTATCTTTTTGATTTCTTCAAAGAAGTAGTGCTGTCCGGCGCAGTGGTTAATAAGACACGTCAATGTCAGAGTTAATAAGCAGTACACCGTAAAAAGTGTAGGGATGGAATTTGTATTATGCTTGGTCTTCATCTTAACTGATTTTGATCTTATACCGGACATATCGTATTCTCCGTCCGGCCCTTCCGGGTTCCCTTCTCATTGAGTAGTCTGGCAAAACCAATCCGTCACATATTAATACAAACCCATCTTGACCTCAAACTCCAAACCTTTTCAAGATTTGTAATGCAGATGTAAGTAAGGGGAATATGGGATTAAGCAAGGAATCCGTTTGATTCAGTAGCTTGTGGAACCTGTCAAAACTGAGTCACTCCGAGAGCAGGTACCTGCTGGTTCTGGTGTCAAGGCATAAACATTGGACCACAAAGTAGTAAACTAAGATGCTCGGAAAGGTGTCTGATTGCGAATGGAAACCAAAACCTCTCGTGCTACTTTTTTGGGCCTTTTTCCCAGCTCCCCGAATGTCACCGTTAGAGAGTTATTTAAATCGAAAAACGCAATTCGGGAAATCCTTACAGACTCGACGTCTTACTGAAGCATTCGATTCTTTGCATGTGCTTAATACAAATATTTGTATTTTCATCATTTTATTTTCCAATGCTCTGTCTTTCATTTAATACTTTGGATAAAAATATACAAAAACTTGGTGGCAGCCGGATGGTTGGTTAAATTTTCCAAGATTCTGTGCGTTTCCACTTTAAACAAGGACTAGCCCTGCAACTGTAAACTGACTATCTCCTTCCCTTTTTAGAAACAACGCAATTGCTGCTTCCAAGGCTCATCCAATATAGCTGGCGTATCGTAGGTGATGCCTCGAAAAAACGCTTCTTGCGAAAAAGAAAGGGATAATAATAATAATAATAATAATAATAATAGTAATAATAATAATAATAATAATTGAATGAACTTTTATTGAAGTGTCAGGTCTTCTAGCGATGGTGCACTAGTTGGGGACAATGTTCATGTTTGTTTCTTGTGTTTTGCCTCAGTCCGAAAGAGCTTTGCGTGTCTTAAATGACTCAAAATAAAATGTTTGTGATTTAAGGAAATTTTCCCATAAAATTATGTAACCATAATGGCTGAAGGAATATGGCTCCCATTTCCATCCAGATCGTTATTCCCCAGAAAAACTTGACAACATTCCTTACCCTGAAAATTTGTGAATGAAATAACCAAAGTTACTCTTTGTGTACAGTTTTAAGAAAACGACGAAACCTTTGAGTTTATAAAACATGTTTCTACAGAAACTTCTGCCATCCTCAGTTAGACAGAATACAAAGCGATGGAAGCTTAATTTATAATAAACAGAAAGTGCTAATGTCAAAAATAGTGTGAAAATGTGCGAATTAAAAAGATAGTTTAAGATTGACATGGTGTAATTGTTGATTCAAAGAGGGTTGTTTTCTCTGAATATGAATAGCCTCTTTTATCTTAAGTTGAAAAATTAGTGGAGTCGTGATCTAAAACACGAAAACAATCTGCTGAATACGAGGCGTGACAATGTTCAAACTTCTGCAGATGTGAGAGGCCTTATGAAGTGGCGTATGGCATTTGTTCAGTTTGCGAGCAGTAGCCGACTGACGCTTATATATTACCACTACTACTCAGGCTTACTTTCTGCCAAGGTGCCTTATTTTGCCCGCCTTCGGCCCTTTGGATTTTACAGGATTTTGCTCCGTATCCAGACCGGTGTAGACGTGTAAATGAAGTTGTTGGGGCGGCGATCCCCTCTTGAGTTACGATGTTTGAGATGCCATAAAATAACTTATTGATTTGTTCAGTAATTATGGAAAATGAGCTAGGTCTGGCCAGGTCTTTAGCCTTCCGCCGAGCTGTTAGATAAGACAATTTGCCATTTTAGTTGAGTTTTTGCTGGGGAACGACCAACGTCACAATCATGATCACGCAATCGACTGCTCAAATTCGTTTAACTGCCATGTTTTTATCACAATTTTTCCAGTACTACATATAGTAAACTCTCATTTTACCTGAAGAAGGATGGTTTGGCCAGCCGAAATATAGTACACCACTAAAACCAAATTTACGTTGTATCGGCTCTTGCTGTTTTCTTTTGTGGTCCCAGATGTCGATTTAATCCTCGCTCTCAATTACCTGTACTGGTGTAGCCTTGCAAGTGGTCATTAAGTCTACAATCAGTTGCAAAAGTCTCAGGACACTGAAGTTGGTTTTCTTACTTAGTTTGAATAATTGGGGTGTAGGGTGAGGGTAAAGTGAGATCGCTGTATTTGTCTGTTTGATCCTCATTTAGAGCTACTACTAGAGATGTCTACAATTACGAATACTTTCTAACAAAACACACTTTTATTTCTTTTGTCAAATGTCAAGAAATAGTTTAAGATAATCTTACGATTATCGATGATTCAGCTTGTTGTATGGAACGGGAGTTTTGTATAAAAAAAGACTGGCTGGTTACTTTTCATTATAATAGATAGATACAAGTATTATGTTATAGTCTCAAGGAGATCAAAAGCACGTAAATATTTCCTACTTGCAATTGAAAGAAGGAAGTACCCCCCCCTCCCCCCCTCGGACTATAAGCTTGAGCCATGTCCTTTTTCTGACGCCTTTTTCCAACCTACGATTCGATATGAGTTGATCTGATTGGATTTCTGTACAGTGTGCACCTTCGCTAAATACAGTTGCAATTGACATTGGCTTAAAGGAGAACTGAAGGCAAGAAGATCAAATTTTTTTGTGTCTTATTATTATCGAAATATAACGTCCTTTACCTAAACAAACAGGAAAAATCCTTTTTCATCTTGAAAGGCCTTGAATTTGCCCAAAATCTTTGGTTGTTTTTTCAATTTGAACGCCCGCCATTTTGTTTGCTTTTCCTTCCGGTTACTTCCAAAAAAGGAATGTCAGCCGCCATGTTGTGACGTCATTGCGCACAAGCAAGCAGCTGGTTTTCACTGAAATCTTCTGTTATCGTTAAGTCTCAACATAGTACTCCGCTTTCTTCGTCGTTAATACACGTAAGTTTATGGCAGAACTTGAACCATATTCTTTCGATCCAATGCGAGAAAGTTCAGGATCGCAGGAAGAGGAAGCAACCGAAAGGGAAGGCTCAAGATGGGGAAATACGACTTGGTGCAGCTGTGATTTTTGCTTTAACCGGGAGGCCGGGACAGCAAGAAAAGGAATGCATCTGCTGCCGCGATATAGAGGAGCTATGAACAAATCTCAGGTGAATTGATTGTATTCAAAAGGCAATAAAAACAACTTGATAACTAAGAGATTCTGTTGGCTGCTTTGTTTTGTCTGTCATTTCGATTCAATTTGAGAAACTATTCGTTGTGTAACGCAGCATTCTAGCTTTTCGACCGTGTTTACAAAGAAAAGTGCTATAAACTGCCATCGCGGGTCTGAGTGCTGCGATTAATGAACAACATGTATGTAAACACATAAGCTCTGTTCGTAGTTTTGCGAATTTTCAAACTTCAATTAAACATCTTTGTGATCGTTGTCGAGTTTATAAAACCCAGCTTGAAGTGTGAATGCCAATCACGAAATAACGTGTCCCAGTTGCTTGCAAAAACAACCTTTCGGTTCACTTCTCCGGCGCATGGTTTGCCACTGAAATCTCCCGACTAAAGAAAACATAACTTACTCACTGGGCATAAATGGAGTCGCAAAGTTATTCATCATTTCATCAATTACATGCAATTGTCGCATCGACCGCTGTGGCCAAGACACCTTCAAAACAGGAGGGTTCGAAATGATCCGAACAGATGTGACAGGGCTGGATATTTGGCTAGTTTTTTCTTCTAAATTCGGATGATCCATTCTTCGAGAAGGACTTCATTTTAAAGAGGGAAACGATGAGAGTTCTACTAGAACAGCCCACAATAGCGCACTGAACCATTTTTCAAGTTTCCCGCGTTCAAGCAAGTGAGCGCAATGACGTCACGCATAGCGCCCAAGCCTGCTATAGTACAGCCAAAATGGCGGACTTCCATCGAGTGACCAATACGGATCTCCCTGGCCTCATAAAAACGTCAAAATGTAAGGAACCCCTCAAATACTCGAATATTTCCTTTAACTAAGTCAGGCACGACAAATTTGGCGAAGGAAAAAATATTTCATTTTTATCTTCAGTTCTCCTTTAAGTAAATTTCATTATCATTGTTTTCTTTTATTTTATCAGGCTAGCCTGGACTGAAGTTTTATGACTACGAATAGCTTGTTCTACTATACTAAGGTCTTTTGGCGCATTTTCAACGTAAGCATGGGTGAAGCTGCTTTTATCCCTATGATCGAAAGGCACCCCAGAAAGAGAATGGCCTAGGTTCAAGGTTAAAAACGTGAAGCGCAGAACTTCTTCCCATTGATCTAGCAGTTTTGCCGACAACACCACTAAAGAAGCTAAAAAATGCAGATTGGTGATTATAGACAGATGTAGGAACCCATATGAGCGAAACAGTGAAAAGCAGGTATTGCTGTTCTTAAAAGCATTACAGTTTTCACTTGTTTCTTTCTTCAGAGAGTATCTGTGACTAAAAGGAAAGAAAATTAATGAGGTAAGATCAAACAAGTTTCGTTTCTTTCTTTTGTGTTCCAAAACGCAAATCTCAGCCTAACGTATAACTTAGACTGCTCTGCCAGTCCCTTCTGATTCAATCGAGCAGTCCGCTTTAGTCACGCAAGCGAGCCGAAGAACCGAGGAGAGAACATTTCGATCTCTCCCTCGTCTCTTCGGCTCGTTTGCATCTCCTCCATAAAGATACAGAACGGCGAGGTTTTATTCCTCTTACCAAACATCTTCATTGTCAAAATATTCATCAAAGTCATCTTCAATATCCCTGAAGTCAGGATCCTCTATCGCATCTTTGCGAATAATTTTATTGTCATTAGTTTCATGATTTTCTTGTCGAGTTTTGAGTAATCTTCTCTTTAGTTCCTTTTGACGCTGGCGTTTTTGTTTTTCTTCTATCTGCCACGGCAAAGGCTTGCTACCTCTGTTTAGAACAACAAATGGCCTCTTCTCTACACCGCACAGTCCATGGCGTATTTTTATAAAACCGCTATCTCCCCAATTGTATGACCAAGAGTTTTTAATCAACCAATAAGGGACACCATTTTCTGTACCGTATCCGACAAGTAAAACGGCATGATCAGTTTTGTTGTCTGAAATACAAGGAAAACAAATAGCATGTGTTATCGGTAACTATTATTGAATCATATGTTACCGTAACGATTTGTTAACGATTATTCCATAAGTGCGCGTTGATTATGAATTGGCTATAACCAATCCGGTCAGTGTAAAATGCAGACTGCAGACTAAGGTTATAATGTAACAGTTGAAAAAGCCCAAACCATTTATAAATGCTAACAGTTAAGCCTAAGGTTAGCATTTCTAAAGGGTTTGGGCTTTTTCAACAGTTACATTATAACCTTAGTCTGCGTTTTACCCCTGGGGATGGTTCCTAAAATGTGTAATAACTCTATCACAAGGATAAATATACCTTATTCCAGCACATTTATCCCTGGAATAGAGTTAATACACCTTTCAGGAACCGGCCCCTGGTCTGCAGTCTGCATTTTACACTGACCGATAATAACCAATCTCGTATCCAAGAAGCCCCATTATTTAAAGTGAAGTATATGTTATACTCTGTACTTTGAACAATTGGGGAATGGGACCAGTAACGATGTATGATGATCAGTGATTCGTTGTGACTTGTGTTTGTGTATTAAGTTTCGATTTAATACTGGAGGGGTGAGGGGGCTAAAGGCATTTGCGCCAGTGAAACGGTAAATGGCAAGCTTCAGCTTGGCACAAGTTCGTGAAATCATTTGAATAATAATAGTAACAAAAATAATCACACATTTATAGCGCACCTTTTCTCAGAGATCCAAAAGCGCTATTTATATAACGTTAACTAATTTGAAAAGTTATGTACAATACAAATACTCTAGATTAAATCTAGAAAATGGTAACGCTGTGTAAAAAATGCTCGTTTACGAACAAGAAATGTCGTCAATTTACGTTTAAGCTGTTCCAGAGAAAGGGTGTGGCAACGGAAATGGCATAGCGCCGACTATAAGTGGCCATAAGGCTTTAATTCAGAAGGAATGAGAAAGTATTTATGAGATGAAAAGAGTTCGTGCATTGGTTGTTAGCGTTAGATCAAACCCTTGATGTAAACAGGAACTCGATTGTTAAGGGATTTGAAAGTCAATTAAATTGGTGTTATGTGTGCACGTATCATTTAGGTGAGCAAGTCAGGAGGCGAGCAGCAGCATTCTGTACAGTGTTGAAGGCTTTTCATTAGGGAGTCCGGTAAACCATAGAGAAGCGAAATGTAAAAGCAATGGAATTTCTAGCCTCTCTTTTCAGAATTTGCTCGATAGTTAAAGCCAACAAGTAAGAGATAAATCAAAACCAAACTAGTTTGCCGTAAACGTGGTTCTAAATCTCTATCGCGACCATTATTTAAGGCTTTTACTTACTGCACGAGATATCATCCAAGACGCCATGGCTATAGAATTTCAATGTTTTAGGGTTGGCATTGATGGATATAGTTGCTGGACCGTGGTAAGCCAAGGCTTTCTTCAACGCTTCCCTGTTATAGCGTTTAACTCTTCTGTAACTGTGAATTTTTGCTCCTGTTTTCAGACTTTTAGTCTTGCAATAACCTTCCTGAAGATGAAATACAAAAGCATATCACTCATTTTGGGGGTTGTTACGCCTGAAGTTGAAAGAGCTCTCACATGTGTCGAAATACTCCTCTATCTACCGTAGTTGAATTTATGTCTACAAGACTCTAGGGTCAAACACCTGTGAAACCTACGCAATCAGATAATGAAACATCAACTGTTAGTAAGCACGATCGGTCAACTCTCTTAGAATATTAGACAATTTATGGCCATGGAAGGAAATTAAGCGCTCCAAAAAACACTATTTTTAATCGCTCTTTACCCAAAACGACTAGGTGATCCTACGATTTCTGGCGATTTTGTTGTTAATTAATTAATAGACTAGGGAAAAACTTTTTTCACGTTTGAAGCAGTTCTGGTAGTTGACTTAGAGCTTTCGAGAATATCTCATTACCGTCAACTTTTGTTATTGTTCAATACTTTGAAGCGTAAAGGGGGGAGAATAAAGTATTATTAACTGATTGAGAGGTCACCATACGGCTGTGTGAGATGAGATTAAGCAATGATAGCTACTGCGTTTCAAAACATAAATTGTTGTTGTTATGATTACTTTACAACTAGTATTTCAATTCCTTTAACACGACAGCTTCATAGCTTAGTTGATAGAGCATTGCAACGTCATCGAGGAGGTAAATCCCATTAAAGCCATAAATTGAGTTTTCAGGTGTCTGTACGAGACAATTGATTCAGTTATCCAGGAAAGTGCGAGGATCACTTCTCCCTATCAGAGTTGCGAAAGGTACCCAAGGACAACATTGATATAAAAGTTGGTCACTTTTGAAGAGAAAGAGAGAGAGAGAGAGACTGAGAGGGAGGGGAACCAACCTGTCCTCTATAGGGGCCATAGCTGTCCACTGTAGCGATTCCAAACTTTCTTATCCAAGAGAACGCCTTCCATGTCCAGCCTCCAAGACAGCCATTATTTCCGTGCTCAACTCCAGGCGTTGCCCAGGTACAGTCTAATAGCTGCTGCTCCGATAAATCAAGTAATTCTCCAGTCTAGAAATACACAGTTGCTTTCCTTAGCTCTGATAAGTTCTAACACAGAGCGCACGTGTACCGCTGAGGAGTGTAGAGCGAAAAGCCCGTCACCGCGTGTCTCTAAACCTCGGGACATTTCATTCACCGTATAGGAACGAGGTCACGCAACGGCTCAACTTTTTAAAAGACAAAACAGGCTATCCCTTTAATTTCTGTGTATCAAGAGTCAGTTGTTGGTACAATTAAGCGAACTATTACGGTGACATTAAGTAACCATTGGCCAGCATGGGACTGTTTTTTTTTTTATTGGTAAAAAGTCGATGTTTAATGATCGCTGCTACCTTCTCACAATTGTGTTAACTATTGTATGCGATTTGTTCTGGCTCTGGTAAAACAACACAAATGAAAAGTTGGGTATTTACAATTGACATAATTTAAAAAATTGGTCATGACTCGTAGCGCTCTGAACAGTGTTTACTGCTGTGGGAGGAACAACTAACCGCCAAAGTCTGCAACTGACTAATATAACTTACATTTATTCAAGACTTCAAATTATATATAACCACTTGAAGATATTAAAATTGACTCTTTGGAAATATTAATCATTCCATTAAGAGAAAAGCAAAGTTAGTTTGCAAAACTTTGTTGTTGAAAACTCGGGAACAAAGTAAAAAAAAGAGTAAGAATAGTAGTTGGAAGGCATAGGTAATAATGAGCCACACGATATCTTCAATTGTGGCAAAGGCCGTTAACTCTGAGCCTTCTCACATTTTGGCAAATGCATTAAATTGAACGTTTTTAGTTTATTTTACACTATGAAGTCTATTTGTTGTCGTACCTTAATAAAATTCGCGCCTTCAACCGCTCCAGCTGCAGCGAAGGCCCAACAAGAGCCGCAGGTTCCCTGTCCTTTAGCGGGTGAAACAGCTCCTACAAAGGGAAAATGGATTTTTGCATTAAAGAAGCGGTAAACTGACACGTCTTCAACTTGTTCTGTAACCCAAACATAATAGCAGTTTCGAGGCTGAAAAATTCAATCGGACAGCTTTGAAGAATTCATTTATTTGTCAGTAGTTTACTATTTGATAAGGATTCCCATGGATTTACATGGTATCTTTTTTACTCAAGGACTAATTACCATGCCATTGAACCCCTAATGTGGTAAAATCTCGGGACTGCACAATAGGGTCTGATCATTTTCTGAACCTCAAGTCCTCAAGTTCTATTAAATGGCTATTGCGATTCAAATGCTCGCCTTTAACAGTACTCACCGTAATTTCTCCAATCTAGTTCCCGAGGGACATGTCCATATCTATTTGTAGTCTTTTCTATTCTATCTCGCCTCCAGTAATCGTCGAAATTATCATCTTCATCTTCACGTGATCCATAACCACCATCTCCTGGCATGAGCCCCTTGTGGCCTTGAAATTCAGCATCTGTCATGTCGGCGAAGTGATTGACGGCGAGGTGGTAAAAGTTACCTTTCATATTCATGGACCGAATATACCTATTAAGGATAGTAGCTTAAGCAAAAATATTTCATTTCATTGAGTGAATAATTTATCTTGTAAACTGGGGTAAATAATTTGCTGAAAAGAGTTATTTCCCCATGGAGACTTCATTACTATTAACACTAGCAGGTTCTTTACTACCGCAAACATACTTCTCACTAAGCAACGACGGCTTGACAAGTTTAGCAGAACTATAGTCTCTGCACACCTCACAGGTGCGATTGATATTTTGCTACGTTTGATTGCCGTTCCCTTCGTGACAATAACATACAACGAACAAATTTGAGGTTATTTGAAGGGCGTCAGCACCCGAAGGAGTAATTTCGACTTTCTTCTTCTTATCTTCAACATCTTCATTGAAGTTTAATTGCTGGAAATGAGTTTTCAATTAACACCCTTCACAACTTGAAAATATTCGCGTAATGATTAAGAAAAGCAGAGTTATATTTCCCCGACACCACATAATGTTAAAAAGATAAATATATTTCAAAGATAATAATGACGATGGATTCCATTTCAAGACAGTTAGTCCAATGCGAGGCGAAGTCGTGGATGAGTCTGGTCTAAGTGGAGGCTTTGAAATGGCATCTCCATATTTTGTCTATCAACTTTTAGATGTACTGGTCCGGTTCGGTGCCTCGTTTAGAAATGACCCAGTTGAATAAACAGGCCAACTTTTTACCCATTTGTGGGCAACTACTCTTTAACATCTGGATCTTTGATTGATGGATAGATGGCCGTCGGGATCAGAGTGGATGGATGTATTAAGCAGTCGTGCGTAATGATGAATAATTACGAGAAAACGTTATAAAACTGTTTTGTTTTACACGAACCTCAAATTATGCCTAAAAAGGTTCTTTCTTTTCTGATGTTCTATTCTGTCCTTGTAATTCCTCTTGTGCTTTGTACGGAACTCTTGGAAGTCCTTTTCAATCGGGTCTTCATCATGATGAAGCATAGCAAACTCACCCATAGGATTTAATGACATCAAAGCACCATCACTGTCTCGTGACCTTTTGTCGATGTTCCAACACCATTTGTCTTGTCGCACTAGAAGGAAGAGCAGCATCAGATGTGTTGCTTTTGTCTTATCTTTTTTCATGGTTTAATCTAAGTGACTTATGCATTAATTAAAGTGACTTATCCACCTCGTTTTAAGAAGGTGGCCTGGCCTAATGGTAAAGACGCTGAATTTTCATGAGGATGCACGACCTCTCCCTGCTAGCAGGTCTCTTTTCTGTTGCGTTCGCTGGGCTGACGAGAACGGGAAGGAGACCTCTGCCATGGATCGAAATTCGCTGTGTTGAGCATGCACGGCATGCTCAACACAGCCTCGTGATACTTCATGTTGTGTGGGCTTACTTAAAACAGCAGCATTATTGTAAAGGAATGCGCTGGACACAGTGGGCAGCAAACATATCATGAGGCTTGCGGTTTGAAGCGTGCCGTCCAAAGTTGTGAACGGCGGTTGGATCAAAGTGAGTTTCGACCCATGGCAGAAGTCTCTTTCCCGCACTCGTCAGCCTAGCGAACGCGAGAAAAAAAAAATTAAAAAAGAAACCCCTGCTCGTAGGGCCTCTCCGGGCAAAGACTGCGTTTTTCTTCGGTTTGAACGAATTCATTTGGCTTTGTAAATAAGAAACAAATTGTCCCCTTTGATCGATTTCTTAAAACACACAGGCCCACAAGCTGCTAACCTGCCGGCTGCACTGTGTAAATCGGTTCTCACTTCACTTTTTATTCGAAGACGTTTGTCTGAATCAACACTTTTATCAAGTTCGCGTCAAATTCAATTTTTCACACGATTAAAATATAATCTACTCACAATGTGGAATCTCAAAAACATCCGGATCATCACCAGGATCGTAATCCCACTCATCAAAGCTGTGGTACTTGATCACGTATTTGTCGTAGTAGGACACCAGCAGGGTATCGTAACCATTCATTTCAAAGTATACTGGTTTGGGTGGGACAGTTTTGGTGGCGTAAAACACGTATGTGTTATTGCGCTCAAATACTGTTATGTTGTACGTCCACTTTGTGCACAGTTTGCCATCTATGGTAGCATCACCCGTGTACTGAGAAAACGAGAAAAGGTGATGGGAACTGTGAAGGTGTCAGGAAAATTTCCAAACACACTTCAATCCGAAATAACTAAAACTCTCAAACAATTTTAGTCGCCCTATGTAAGGTTACCCGGATTCCGGAAACCAGAAATGTTTTGTATGCAGAAAATTATGGAATCCTGGGCTTTGGAATCCGGGATCCAGTCACGGATCCGAATCTGGCCACTTCATGAATTCGGGATGTACGGAGAGATGAATTCTGCAATTAGGGACATGGAATTTGGACTGCAAAATCAAAGACTGCCGGTCTTGGATTACCTTAGACATGGTCCTTTCTTCTAAAACCTAGTAAAGCAGGCTTACAAAGAACCGGCTGAATCGAGCGTCCACTGGTATTCAAAATTTAGAGTTCTTAGGCTAAAAATATCATCTAAACAATGGTTAGGGATTCTGAGCATTTTCGGAGAACAAGGGAAAACAGACAAAAGGTGTTAGGAAACAAAAAAAGAACAGAGGACATTTTCAAGGCATGAAAAAGCAAGCGAACATGTTTGTAACTATCGCTAATGATGGAATTCAAACAAATAGATATTCAATGTTCGAGGTTAACCAGGGAAAATGGTCGGGGTGACGCTGCTCGAGGTCTGTTCTTAGACGGCTTCCCTCGTGTTCTGCAAGTTTTCGGGCACGATCCCAAAGCATGTTTGCATGTTAAGTGAAAACGGGACTCAGTTGTCATTTGTGTTATCCTTTTAAACTTATTGTCGGCCAGTAATTCCCTCGAAACAAATTGCTCTCTGTATCACAACATTTTTTTAAAATTGATATCCAAGGGACTAATAAGCAGATTAAAAATACACATAATATTCATAATATCGAATTTATTTCTGGAAGATGTGTACAGGTTATGGATGAGGTTAACTTATAGCGAAGATTCGGCCAAAATCTTAACTGTTAACTGAGAAACGATGAGTTTTTTAACTGATAGCTGAGTATTGTTGATGTGTTATTCAACTGTTACGTGATAAATGGCCACAATTTAGCTGACAGCTGAGAAATGGGCGAAAATTTAGCTGATAGCTGAGATTCCAGCACTCCCATCCTGACATTCTGTGTATTGAGGTGAGTAATATTATTCACTATGATTAATAACAAAGTACTTCATAATCGAGCGACACAAGAACGTACTTCGTATAACAAAGAAAGGTTTTCAACTCTTTTCTTTGAACTCAGTTTAGCCCGATGTTATATTGCTTATCTTATAGAAAATAATGCTTTTGCTATGTCGTTTATGTGGAGCAAGAAGATGAGGGGACCAAAACTGAGACCTGGGATAGGACTAAAGTTTGAGCAGGAATGTCATAAGGGTCACTAATTCCATGAATATTAAAATCACCGTGTGACTCGGTTCCAAAAAATTAAGAAGGAAATGTTCTTACCTTAAAGTCCTCAAGCCGAGACTTGAATGGCCAAGCTGAATTACATGGTAATATTGACTGTGCCTTGGCCCTTCGAGATTTGGTCCCATACCTCTTCCAGCATCCTCTGAAATGGCGGTGATTCTTGTGCAGCTTGTAAGAGTACTTTGGGATAAGTTTAAAGTACATGCCATGTCTTCCCAAATCACCTCTTTGAAAGGTTTTTACTTCCCCTTGAGTAAAATTAAGGGGAAAAGGTGTACGAAAGCTTGAATTAATAGAAATAAATGTTTAGAATATATGAAAATACGTATTTAGACTGGTTATGAAATAAAAGATCATATATCCATTCCGCAGTTATGTTCCAATATACCTCTTATGGGAGAAAACGTGAACTCGCATATGACCACCTATCGATCGACTGGCTTGATAGCAGTGGGTAGAACAATGCAGGCTATAAATGTTCATTGGCCAAAAGTGCCTTTTTATCCGGATAAGGCTGCAAGTTCAAGAAAATCATTCGTTTGCAAACGTCTTCCAGCAGAGTCTAAGGAAAACTTGCAAGAATGCAGAGCGGACTGAGGGTTGTATGAGGTAGTTCATTTTTTAAAAATATGTCTTCCGATTTGAGATTTAATAAGTAAGTATTAACTAAGTACGCGAGATTAGACGATACAATTAGGGTTATTAGGTAAGGAAGATATAGCTGAAAATGATTCGACTCTAAGGATTGGCAGGGAAGAACAAACTTGATAGAATGCCCTCACAGGGCCAGTTGTTTTAGTTTCATTTTGGTTTTAAGATACGCGAATAAAATTACAATCAATTGCTTGTGAGTACATCGGGTGTGATGATTGTCATGTAAAGTTTTTGGAACGTCCACTTCCAGTTGTAAAGCCCGTGGGTATTAAAGAAGGGTTTCAGTTCAGCAGACATGAGTACGTGATAAATTAGTCACACAGACGTTATTAGCCAGGTTCAGTGAGAGAAACCAAATTCTTGAAGCAACTGAAGATCCACCCGAAGTGTCGTTTGTATTTTTGTATTAAAGTGAAACTTTGGCTTTTCAAAAATGAGCTCAGAAGCGAAGTGTCTAGAACTTCAACTGAGAAACCTCTCTCGTGACGACCCAAACGGAGACTCGCTCAAAATATTGGCCAAAGCTAATATTTCTTTCCTTTTTTTTTCACAATTAAATGACCGTGGACATACCATTCGCATATTTTCGCCTCATAGATCTCAATACCATGCAATACGATGACAATCAGTATGGTTGTAGCTTGTGATATATTCCTAAGACTCTTAACGGGCAAAGATTTTTTATATCTTTACTGTCAGATATCCACGGCCTTATACTGAAAAAAGGTGTGGTATTTTGTTTCATTAGCGTCTCTATAGCAATGATTTTGATTGAGTCAAGCAGTATCGATGATCACAATCTGTGAATAGTTTGCCCCATCGCACTCCTTTTCAAGGGACTTCTCAAAGCGGAAGTATTCAATTAAAAAATCAATCCATACACTCAGCATATACCTGTGGGTTAGATTGCCAAACCTACAGTAGGTAAACCCACTCAAAAAAAGAGACTGAAATGCTTTCGTAGTAAGTGTCATGTAAACACAGCGCTTCTGTGGTATATTAAATCTCTATTTACCCCGAAGCATTTTTCCTTTACGGGTACTTGTAAATAACAATGAGTCCTTGAATATTTTGATTGAACTTTGCAGGTATCCACGGCTCTAAAAAACAACGATTTTTTTTAAAGACTAAGAAATACGTGATGAAAATAAAAATCAGATTAGTGTCTTAAGTAACTTTAGTTAATGTAGAGCTGAGATCGAAAACAGGATAACACACTTACCATGATAGTAATCAATTCGACTCTTTTCATGAGTCTTACTGTGCCAAACTTCAAACGGTTCGTTTATGTTACTTGTGGGTAGCGACAAAACACCCGTTGCATGATATTCACTAGGAAAATGCAAGCTTCTTAAGTCAACGCTATGCACTTTTGCGTTTCCCTTGTGTTTCTTGGGTGTGCTTCCAATAAAAGGCCATTGCTCGAGAATCATAAGACAAAACAAGGCAAACGTTCCATAAGGCATATCACAATGGTGCCTCTTAGACGATGTTGTCTTTCCAACAGGCCCAGGTTCTTCCCCCTTTTCGCCACACACAATCGAGCATGAATAAATTTAGAGCGCCGATTTCACGCTTCCTGCATCATGTAATGCCGTATTTTCGGGATACAACAAAGGAAGCGACCTGTGTCATTTCGTAGAGCCAACTAAACCATGTTTATGGGTGAATCACGCATCAAATTACATCATAGAGATAAAGGTTGAGTGATCAAAGCTGAGCTGCCAAAACATGCCATTTATGGCGATCAGTCAAAGCGGACACCGGCAAAAATTTGTTTTATTCTAAATTTGAGCAATTGTTGTTTCTATTACAAAACAGACTAAGTTGCGACGAGAAGACTGAACCGTTTCGTGACTTGCAAAATAATGACAAGGTATATATATTCACCGTTTCCTCAAAAGAGTCCGAAAAGAGAATGGCACTATTCAGTCAAAGCTATTCAGTCTATATATATATATTTAGAATTCAATAAATTTTATTGGTATTTCACAAATAGACATTCAATATGTACAACAATTACGCTACAAACTAAAGCACAACATTATTTTAGAGCAGAGTTTGATCTTGGATCCCTACCCCTAGAGAGAAGTGAAATTCTCATTAGGCGAAAAGTCGTGTCAGGTCTGAATCCAAAACACCTCCTACAGTGCGACGCGCCTTACCGTGGCCACCTAACAAAGTTTTTTAAGAAATTATCCACCACGTAAGGTGTGCGAATTTGATTTTCAGTTTCGTCTCCTTGCAAAGTTTGTACGGTTGTAAGTTGAACACCGTTGCATGGGTTGTTGAGTTGATTAATTTACACGTAGTTGTCAAATGCGAAAGTTTGTTAGATGGCCACGGTAAGGCGCGTTGAACTGTAAGGCTGGAGAAAGTGGCAAGTTCTTCGTGAAAACTAGCTTGTTTTCTTTGCATGTGGAGATTGTTTTCGGACTCTGGGCCTTTACGCTATATCGTTTGTTACCGATCTTTAAGTGAGAAAGAAGAAAAGGCCGAATCAAGCTGATTTTTGGGATAAAATTGTCCTTGAGGTTCCGAGTCTCCAGCCTTGCCTTCTTTTAATGAAGGATAGGAGCAAATTTCAAAACCAGCCCAGAATTCATCAAACCGACACAAGGACTCAAGGTGAAGTAAAAGGAAGTTTATTTTATTTATTTTTGAGCCCACGTGTCTTTTGATCAGTTCCAGAACTCCGCATCTTAGCGTTGATCAAAAGACACGCCGACTTTAGGAAAGAGATTGATTTCGGAACTGATCACTATCTCATGGCCTCTGTCCCATGTTCTATGCTGATGATAGCCAGACTTACCTCACAATTGGGCTCGGAAATAGAAATATATCCATCGGTAAAATCGAAGATTGTATAAACCACATTGTTGGCTGGTTCTCCAATAATTTCCAGCTCTGCAACTCAGCCAAGACTAAAGTTATTTACTTTTCTTCGAAGTTTATTAACAGCGACCCTATTCCTTCCATAAATATTGGTGCTAACACCATCGAATTAGAACCTGCCGTATGTGATCTTGGTGTCGTTTTGGATAAACATCTCGACATGTCAAGACAAGTCAATAATATCTGTAAATCGGCGTCTCTAGCAATTAATAATATTGGGAAGATTAGAAATTACTTGGATCAATCCACTGCAGAGAAGCTTGTCCACGCTTTTGTAACTAGTAAAATTGATTTCTGCAACAGCCTCCTATTTGGGCTCCCGAAAAAGCAACTTGAAAAATTGCAACGTATTCTTAATGCTGCCGCTAGAATTACTACAAGAACTAAAAAATATCAGCACATATCTCCGGTACTACGTAAGCTGCATTGGCTTCCTGTTACCAAAAGGATTGAAATTAGGATGCTAACCATGACCTATAAAGCATGCACTGAATGGAATGGCTCCATCCTATATTTGTGATCTTTTACAGGTTCATCGCCCAAATCGAAATCTTCGTTCTGCATCCAGGGAATTGTCATTGGTAGTACCTGCTTATCAGACCCAAGCTTACGGTGCTTGCTCTTTCTCAGTAGCTGCACCTACTCTCTGGAATTCCTTGCCAGTGGACATTAAAAACGCACAATCTTTGTCTGTTTTTAAAAAGAGCCTCAAAACATTTCTTTTTAATTAACTTCATATGTACTTTTATCACCTCGTTTTTTTTTTTCATTATGTTAATTTTTTTTTGAACTTCTTGTATTTGGAAGTTTATTTGTATATTTCCCATATTTTATTTCCTATATTTTGTTAAGCGCGCTGAGATTACGTAGCTGCGCTCTAGAAGAATTATATTATTATTATTATTATTATTATTATTATTATTATTATTATTATTATTATTATTATGTACGTAAGCCTCACGCAACTCGTGCTGCAGAGCCAAGAGCGCGATTTGTGACCGAGTGACAAAAACAAAACCCATTTTCTACCTCGGCCATTCCTACGGAAGGTCAGTGTAAAAAGCATCAAATTTAAAAGGGCAGTGTCACGGAAGTGCATTATATTTTGCGTAGCGTACAGTTGCTATGCAACTTTACGTTAACCCAGAGATTAATTTCAATGTGTCGTGGAAAACATAATTAAGTTAAAAACAATATAGAAAAGAATACTGTGTTCGTGAACAAGTTTTAAATCCCCAATTTTAGCAACCATTTCAATCTTCTTCAATTTTGCCCGTCCCTGCCTCTTTTTGTATTTTCTGTTTTCTTCAAACCTTACTCACCCACTTTACATTGCGCGCCTTTGTTGTTGTTGTTGTTATCCGGGAATTTGAAGCGTTTGCTTCCATATATGGGCAAGTATCGTTGAGTTATTTTTGCACTCGAGCGAAAAATTAGAACAATTTTGTCGGCGAAATAAAACAGAAGAATACCTTCATTTTAAGCGCTTTTCTATGAAGCGTGGAGCTACGTCTCTATTATAAGACAAAACCTCTTTGTGTTCGAACAATAGGACAACCATAACACATCAATTATTCAAGATGGCTGCGGCCGCGAAATTTGAAAGTGAAAATAAGCGATTTTAAAATCACTTTTCTTGATATAGACACTGTTTTAAAAACAATTGTCAAACAAATTTGTTTGTAAGCATAATTTCCTTCCGTTTAAACTTACGCTTTAGGGAGAGTGGAGCTCGAGGTTCGCTTTAAATGGGGTAATGTCTTCATTTTTAGGTTTTGTCAACGCTTCTGTTGGTGTTGACCGGTGAGCACTTGACCGTCTTGAGAGCACTTGACTCATAAAAGAAGGGAAGTCACATGGCCTTTTCGATAGTATTACTCACGTAATACATCGCGGTTAGGAAATCCTGATACTGATACAAGACTTACAAGTTAGGGCTGTGAAGAGCCAACTGGGAACTGAAAACGGCGAAATGAAATCTCTTCTAAGGGGAGTGATCGCTTAGATTGGTAGAACACTGCAGGTCCTCGGCGAGGTCGTGAGTTCCTTAGATTTTCATTCCTTACCGCTTTTGGCAACGGTGATAACGGCAGTGATAGAAAAATAAAAAATAATAAGACGCTTCTTAGTTCAAACATATGTATTTCACATATGACCTGTCTGCATTACTTATTTTCAACTCCCATTGATAAGATAGCCGTATTTGTGTCCCAAACAACAGAAAGTAAAATTCAATATATTGTTCAAAGTTTTCTTATGTGATCTTCCGATTGCTAGTTCGAATCACGCGACATTCTGATTACTAGTTCAGATTCTATATAACACAAATAACAGAACTTTGGTAAACACACTTAATTTAACACATATTTTATTTCTGTTTCTGTTAGTTCATCTTCCCATGCGAGTCATGCGGGCCATGGCTGCGAATCCAACCCCGATCTTGAAGGCCCCGATTTGACGATGCCGTTAATTGGCCGGAAATACACACACAAGCTCTCGCATTTTAACATAACACGTTCTTACCTTCATGTTGCTGAAGTCCTGAAATTGTTCAGTCGTTCACATAAAAGCAATATAACTTGGCAGAAAAGTGCAGCGCCGCCTTCTGATCATCAGTTGTTCACACAGCGTATTTCTGGGTTTTCAGATTC
>NC_090886.1:28211890-28216890 GCF_036669925.1 Montipora capricornis
TTTTGGAAAGCCGATCTTTTAACATGTTTTCAAGCTAATTAAAAGAAACAAGTCTGTGAAGTTTGACGACTTAAATCCTCTCCGTTCTTGAGATACAGAAGAAATTGTGACACCCGAAAATGGCCCGTAAAGCTTCGGGCCTTTCGAGAAACGGGCCCCAGGGTGGGACCACCTGGTCAGAGTTTTTCTCTGTCCTTGTGTGGGCCCATTTCCATCTGTAGGGCTAACGCTCACATGGTTCATATGGGATTGAAATCTAGCACTTCACATTACACTCTATTCAGTTAACTCTGTTTAAAATATAAGTGCTACACGGCCAACGTTTGTATAAACGTAACCTTTCCTTATAAATGACTATAGCCGAGTTCCTGAATTTCTAACACAAAACATCACGAAAGTAAAAACTATTTGCGGGGCTATTACGTATGTATTTGGTGGGGTCATCGTAGATAAGGTTAATTGCACTAGCAAGGGTAGGGCCAATTCTAGTAAAGTGCTGATTAAATTGGTTAGAAATATCGAGTTCATTAGTATAGGCCTTACTATTTCTTATGATCCTTGAAGAGTAGTTTGATTTAACTTTAGCTTTCCTTTTAATGATTGTACCAATAAGCTTCCATGTTTCTTTTAGGTTTTCTTTGTACAGCCCCTGTGTTAACCAAGGTTTGCTAAGTTGTTTCATTTTAGAATTGGTTGCTAACCCGAACCCTAACCCAAACAATAAAAAATGAAACCAAATTAAAATAAAAAAAAAACGGAACGAATAGCCCATTTCCGAGTTACTGATTGCCTCGGTTTCGCCTCGGCGAGTACTGGTGCACAACCATTTAAATGGTATTCTTATGCAAATCAAAATCATTTCCCTTACAATAGTTGAGCACCATGACTCACTTCGAAACCGAGGCAAACAAACTCGGAAATGGCCTATTAGCTATCGCCATTACGGGGACTTCATGTCTATATAATAGGAGATGTAAATGTAAATTTCCTGGAGTACAATGAGCATACTAACACTGAAGACTATCTTAACATGCTGTACTCTAACAATTTTCTCACACTCATCACTAAACCCACTAGACTCACAGATCACTCTTCCACCTTAACTGATCATATTTAAACTAATGCTTCCATTGAAAATACTACTTCTGACATCGCTCTAGCTGACATATCTGATCATTTGCCTGTTTTCTGCATCTGTAATGCATCCACTTCTAAAAACAAGTATATCACATATTATAGAGATTATAGTAACTTCTGCAAAGAACCATACTTAGCCGACATCAGTCAAATCAACTGGCCAGATTTATACTCCACCTCCACTGATCTCCATGAGATAAATTGTGCATGTATGAACAGAGTGAAAGATATTGTCAATAAGCATGCCCCTTTCAAAAAAGTATTAAACACTCAAGGTAACTTGGTCATAGGCGGCCGCTAAAATCTATGCCAGTTTCGATTTTGCGATTTTACTTGTACAACCAAAAGTACCATAGAAAAATTTAACGTAACACAAAAAGTCTGCCTAAATGTTTTTCACTGATGGTAACTTGTTATATTCGTGGCACAAAATTTATGATGTTTTCATCTCGCAAATTTTGTTGCTGATGTCAAAATGTTTTATTGTCGATCGACACTTCCCAAAAAGTTCCTTCTGCTCTTCTCAAAAACTATATATCAGTATTTATTTATATTTGCGTCAATATTTGTTTTGCATAAAGCAGGCTAACAAAATCTGAACTTCGCTTAGCTCACATTTTTGAGCATTTAAATAGAATTTGTGGTCGTATATATGTTCCTGACAGCAAGTCTCACATGATGACGCCTCCCATCCAGATACTAACCCCGCCGGACGGGGATAAATTCATCGAGTTTGTGTCTTGGAATACTGTCAGAAGCAGAGAGTGCACGCTTAAGCTTGAGGTGAAAAAGAAGTTGTTAATGATCAACATGTCAGCCTTGAAGCTAATGTTTCCCGATTACCTTATACTTTCTGCAATTTTTCTGGCTTTAGTATTTTACTGAGCCACATGCCTACTCAAGGGGTATTTTGAATAGACATTTACCATGGCACTGCAATGATTTACGATACCAAAACAATATCGTGTATTATTAAAAACTGGATCATTGGATAATGCAATTCGAGAGTTTTGATTGGCTAAGCCATCATGGGTTATGAGCCATTATACCATGATCTACAAACATGGCAAGAATATGCGTGATTTTTTGGGCCTTTTTATTTTTATTGTAGTCTACTTTTCTATATTTTGGGGGCGTTTTTAATAAAACAATTATTCCACTCGCGCTTGTTGGATATGAGATGATTATAGCCATCTATCATCTCATATTGTATTAGGAAAAAATAAAGTTTTCGTGGTTCGTTTTTTATTCAACCTGTGTGGTATATACTTAAACAATTATTCACCTCAGCATCGGTGAAAATGGTGGATATTTACCGAGCTGCGATCACTATAGAGCCACATGTTACTCAAGGACAACTTAAATCTCCTAAAAAACAAAACACAGCTCAGTTGACTGATATGAAAAATAAAAAAAAATAAAAAAAAAACACTGTCAAGGTACATCACGACCACACGTACGCAATGCATTGCTATTTTTAAAAATACTCCGTATCTCCTCAATTCCTCCCCTCTTCATGCTAAACATCCCGTATCCCGTTTTTTGGTTTCGTTTTTGATAGTTTGTTCAGCTCGAGTGTAGCATCATGACGAAGTTTTGTAATTTCTGAAAACTATTATTATTTGTAGTCTTTGCTGAGTTTTGAATCGATGATAGAGAGAGTTTTGGCGACTTGAACGTTTTCCGGATGATTAAGAACTGATCCTGTAATTTTTGTATGAACGGAATTAAGGAAGCAAGTACAACTGTGGGATTTGAATAAAGTCTCTTTCAAAAAACTAAAGAAACAAAAAATCCTTTATCCTAATAAGCCCTAATAGGGCTTCGTTGTTCGCATTTGCAAATTTAGTAACAAATAATGAGAGTTTTTACAACACACAAATAAAAAGTGAAATTGCAGATTTATCTTTCTGGTAATCTCTCGCCATTTTCCGAAGTTCACCTGTAGTTGAAGTTCACTATTACAGGACAATTTGTGTTAACTATTTGTGCATCCCACGGATGCGCCCTTATAGGCGTCTTGTTTTACAAGATTTGATATCGAGACTATGATCAACTCTTCACAACATAGTTGTGATGTAGTTTGAAAAGCTGTATAGTTATCTTTTATTGTAAATGATAATAAAGACTCGATTGCAAGGGCGAAATACAGGTCTCGACACGCAAAAGAAGTTGAGTGCGTCGACATAGACGTGACGAAAAACCGAGCAGAATTACAGAGAAGGCTGAGACCTCTATTTTATATAAAGAGCAGAGAAAGGAGGAAAGTTGCTGGAACATATTTGATTAAAAATACTTATACCGAGGTCATCCACATTTCATCGTATTACTGCAAGATCACTTGCTTGTAAACACGAGTATTTCAGGTACTAGCCTTTATAAATCCACTTCCTCCCAAATATTTTTGCGCGCGGAACTGGCGGAAGTACGCAGGCTAAGCAGCTACCTCAGGTATGCCTTGAATATAGAAAAGCATGGTATGTAGCACCTTCCCAAAAGCGTGGATGAACAGGTGAAAGCAAAATGAAAGTTAAATTAAATACAGAAATCATGAATACCCGGTACGATTTATCAAAGAATGTTTTTTTTAAAGATTGCATATTGTACTTTCAACCTTTGCAGGGATTTAGGCTAGAAAGATTTTTTTGCCACGTTAACACTTTTCAGAGAAGGTAGCCCAAGTAGGATTCGAACTCGGTATCTCATCATTCAGAGACAATCGCGAAGAACAAAGCACAGACGGAGACGACTACGCGACAGACATTCGGGGAAATATGTATTATAGAATTGTGTGCGTGACCGGAAACGAGTTTTTGTCTTCTCATTGCACGAAATACAATACCCGGCCATCGTTGACACATCTTACGGGGCTAATTTCTCCCGGTATTAAGAAAACGTCGCCATAAACCGTTCAATTAGCGTTCTTTCTTAAACACTAAGCAAAAATATCCATCGATCAGCGAAAAACAATGTGCTTAGCCATTTTGGAATAAATACACTATTTTCACCTCGTTTCCATGGTGCAGTTGTCATTGTCGTCAACTATAATGAAGATGACCCGGGTTCGGGTGATCACTACAAACACAAAAGTCATGGAGAAGCGCAATGTCAAGTTCAGATAAAATATTTCAGGGGCACCCACCGACCAATTTGTTGTAAAATGTATTATTATACCCCAGTTAATGAAAATAAATATTAAGAAATTTTCAGGTGTTTTTCAGTGTTGCTGGGAAAACATTATCAGTTCCTTTTTCCCAGCAAGACACACAAGAAATTTCCCAGCCAGCTAGATGAAATTGGTTGGTTTCCCAGCCAGCTGATCAAATTTATTTCCCAGCCAGGAATTCCGCGCGCTTTCAAATCCCTCGATAACAAAACGACCGAACAAAAGCGACAAAACCGGGACAAAACAGGGTTTTTCCGCAAGCGCAATCACTGACATGTTTGTGACTACTCTCTGGGAGAGGGAAGAGGTTTCCTTTTTTTTTTTTTTTAGTCGTCCTCAGTCTTCAGAGTTTCTACAGCCAGCTCGGGTTGAAATGCTAGAAAAAGTCAGTAATTCCCAGGCAAAACCTTTATTAATAACAAAATTTCCCAGCCAGCTCATCGAAACACCTGTATTTTTGCCAGCCAGCAAGATTCCTCTGAGGAACAGATAATGTGAGGAACAGATTCGTTGGGTGCCCCTGATATTTAAACTAAATCGTGATCAGTCAAGGTAGAACAGGTTTTTAGTCGCTATGCATTTTCATTACTATGGTCCTGAATCTCTCAACGTTTCGCCAGCATATAGATAGAGAGTGATATAGTCCATGGAGGTATGGATGGCGAATGCGTGTTACCTCAAGGCTGTCAGGTGCCAT
>NC_090886.1:28221890-28229390 GCF_036669925.1 Montipora capricornis
ACACTTACTAGCTCTGCAGCGCGAACTATGGTGTCTTATTTCTTTAAAATTCAAAAAAAAAAAAAGAAGGATCGTAATGTAAACGATCATACTCGATACCTTAATTTCCATGGAAGTTTCGCTAGGAATGGTCAGGAAAGGGGTCTTTGTATGACCTATAGTGCCTACTGGTGCAAGAGCGAAAAAGGTCTTCACCATTTTAGCCAACTCTTTGTTCGTGGAGAACTCGGCAAAACCGATTGTAGTTCCCTGGGAATGACCAATGTAGTACAGCGAGGATTGCGATGTTTTTGTCGTCACAAATTTCAACATGGCAGGAAGATCGTATTGGGCCATCTCGTCCCAGCTGCAAAAAAAAAAAAAAAAACCGAAAAAAAAAAAAAAAACCGAAAGGTGGAGAGTTGAGATGCTCTTACTTTCATTTCGTTAGGGGAACAATGTCAACGGCAATGTTTTAATTGATAAACTTTGCCGTCAAAGTTGCGATGTGTAACACAATACCTGAAATTATTTCTGAAGATAACACCAATGTCACAGGCTTTTAAACGGTACAATAATTTGCCTCAAATTGTACTCTGTTTGCCAAAGGTTTCCTTAATTTTCCTCTGTAGCGAGAAGGAAAGGAAAGCTCTGCACGGATATACTGATACCCTGTTGCGTGTGCGCGACGTGATGTCAATGCAAAGCCTTTTCTGCCATTGGGAAACGAAAGGAAAGGAAAGGAAGTGCCTACTCGATTTAGCGCTGGAGCACTAATTGGGGACACCGTAAAGAGAAATTAACAATCAACGCAAATTAAGTCAAACGTTGGTTTTTGAGGAGAGGGGAAACCGGAGTGCCCAGAGAAAACCTCTCGGTGCAGAGTAGAGAACCAACAAACTCAACTCACATCTGACGCCGAGTCGGGGAATCGAAGCCGGGCACATTGGTAGGAGGCGACTGCTCTCACCACAGCGCCATCCCTACACCCCTAAACATTCAAACTGGTTATAGCAGTAGCAGCAGTAGTAGTTTCTTTACTTAAACTTGCTTAAAAATCTTCAGTAATAACAATATTGTTTAATTCAAAAAGCAGACTTTTAAACGGTTACTTGTAGATTTTAATTATTCGTCCAAATTTGTGGATGACATGGAGGAGATCCGTGCAGAGGTTTCGTTTCCTTATAGATAGAAAGGAAGATCAAGGAAACCTCTGCCAAGCAGGGTACTAAAAGTAGAACAAATTATCATCACATGAAGTTCTTGGGAGTACGAATAGTGATGAGATGAGAGCACTCGCCTCCTCCTGGCCCGGACTCTATTCCCAGACTCTTCATCATATGGGGGTTGAGTTTGGTGCTTCTCTATACTGTACCGAGAGGTTTTTCTCCGGGTTTTCCGGTTCTCTCTCCTCAAAACCAACATTTGACTTTAATTTGCGTTAACTGTTAATTTCAGTTCACTGTGTCCCTAATTATAGTGCTCCGGCGCTAAATAAAGTTCCTTTTTTTCCTTTCCCTTCCGATTGTGTTCAGTATTGTCCTCTGTTAGGGCAATGGAGAGCCACCTCTACCATGATCTCATTTTGTAGATCTTCCTTTACCATGATAACGCAAAGAATATTACCTAAAGTCCCAAAATGTGTTGGAATTTGTTTTGTATTTGATATGACGTAGACCATAGGTATTTCCTCGCACGTTGCCCAACCAAACATCAAAGCCTGCATCAGCCATAAGGAAGCCCAAGCTTTGATTAGGGCAGTTTGCGACCCAGTTGGACGAGGCACACAGCATACCATGCTGTAGGAATACCACTGGCTTCGGACCTGGACAGCTATCCTGGTCACAAGTGTCCTGGTTGACTTCATTTCTTCCTCCTGGTATCCTCTGAATGTAGATCAGGTAACCGTCTTCTGTCTCAACGCTGTACTCCTCCGCTGGGTATCCATTGTAACTAATCATTTCGGTCTGAAGGACGAATACAATTGGTTAGTTTGGTCTGTAAAGGGAAGCCACACACCATCAAGGTATACCAAATAGGCTTTAATCACACGGCGGCAATGTTGAATCCCGAGGGATTGAGAACTTTCCTTTTGCGCACTGAAACTGGTTCCCAAACATGTCAATTTGAGGCTCGGGGTACGGAATCTATTGTCTATGGCCAATATGGCCTCTGTGCAAATGAGGCCCATACAACGTAGACTTTTTCTTTAATTCTAGGTGTCCTTTTTAAGGCCGTTCATTAACTTTGTTTACCTTTCACAAGTTAAGACGGTCGGCGATACTCGCAAACATTTTGACATTTTGCGGACCTCAACCATTTTAAAATTCATTTGGAAGCCATTTTGAAAAACAGCATTGAAGAACAAAAGGTAACAAATCTTTAAATTGTCTTTCCAAAGGTGACTCACTTAGTAGCCAATTGTCGGTTTTTACTCATAAGTAGCAAGCATTTTTAACCAAAATAGATCGATGAAAAATAAAAAAGGAAATAAATAGGCGACATCAATACTCTTTTCATTCCCCTAAACACGGTTGCACCTTCGTTTCCTTTACATGGAACCCATCGAGGATTGAGTTTGTAAAGTGTTTTTTTTTTATTCTCTTTAAGGTAATCCAGTATTCCAGCTCTTCTAAGACTATCATTGGACCCATCTAGGGTCAAATTATTTCCCTTGCTAAATAACTAGAAGCTTAACAAGCATTTCTTATTATTTTTCTTGAGTGATAATATACTTCCCATACTCTTTACCGAAAAGAAAAAGTATAAATAGAGCAGACGGATATCAGAGACGTCCCATTGTCCAGTTTTTATTGAAAATGATAATTTAAGCTACTTCTGACTGTCGTTAAAAATGGCCTTACAGACTTAAGCCCACACATACAAACAGATACTTTGATTTAAATTCCCATCACGAAAGTCAACACAAGGGCAGCACAGCATCAACTCTCCTGCACAGAGCTCTAAATCTACCCAATCCTCCGAAGGAAAGAAGCGGGAACTTAAATATGTTCATGCAGCTCTGGAGTTCAACGGTTATCCATCTAAGTTCATTAAAAACATACCGGCTAAAAAAACTCGACCCTCCACAACAAATGTATCCACAGAGGAACTTGTTGGAATGTTTTTCAAGATCGTGAACCAACCGAGCCGCTTCTCTTCCTTACATCAAAGGAGTAACTAAACTCTTGACAGGTGTCCTCAAAAAACACGATGTCACGGTTGTAAACAAACCATTTACCACTCTACAACAACAGTTCCCAGCTCCGAAATTCCGACCTTCGATGGAGTCGCAGACCAACGTCGTGTATCAAATTCCCTGTACAAATTGTTCGTGGTGTTATATTGGGGAAACTGGCAGAGCCTTTAATACCCGAGAAAAAACAAAAAGAACGTTTGAGAAACACCAAAAACTGCGGCCCGAGGTTCTAGGCTAATCACGCCTGGTCCAACAACCACGCCATTGATTTTGAAAACGTGTCAATTATTGACAAAGGCACTTTTAGAACCAGAAAAACACTAGAAGCTTGGCATACCAGAGTGACACCGATAACGCAGACAAATTCTCGCACGTTACCTGGGCAATACAACATTTTTTTTAAACGGACATTCATAACCATTTACATTTTATTATTTCGCAATTCACGCTTTTTATTCAATATTCTCATCGCTTTCTTATCATTCATTTTATCCGTTTGAAGACTGCAGTTCGGGCAGTCGAACTCGTAGTTTTCCAATCATTTTAGCTAGAGATCGATCTTTAAATTTCAATTATGTTTCACTCTGGCTGCGGCCCTTCAATATTTTTAAGACCTATTTTAATTGCTTAATTGCACATTTGCTGGAGACAATTACTGTTTCGATGGTCAGATGCTATTAGTTCAAATTTACGCTCTTTTAAGTCGGTTAATTGGTTGCACGTGTCCGCAGAAATTCAGGAATTCTTAATTTTCCGAACAAAGGTATTGTCAGTTATCATAGAGTTTTTTTTTTTTTTTCAGGCAGTTCATGGGTGAAAATTATTTGCCTGTTGCTTTGATTGAATATTATTTCTAATGAGTTTTTACAGTAAAATATTCAATCTTCATTTTACGGAGAAAGTTTCCGTTTAGGAGCTCTTTAATTTTCTTTACACTGTCGTTTGAACTAGCCTAGTTTAGGGCAATGAGTGTACGAATTTTTGCAATATTTCGCCCATCAAAAGCGTTGCGATTAGAAGAAAAAGATAGCACTTTTTTTTTCTTTCAACGTTTATTTCACGACTAGTACAAAGCAAACGGTTATCGTATTAGGAAAGGCCAGACCGTATTCTGGTGTTGTTATAAAACAAATACAAGAGAAAATAAAGGAAAAGAGAAGGCATCCCGTATACATGCCTTTTTCCAGAGGTAATGTGTCTTCAAGTTATTTTACGATCGACTCACACGCTGTACAGACCCCAAGGAGATTAAGTAACAGCCAATCATATAGCCGGAATTCGTTCCGCGTGGATAGCCTACTCTCAGAGAACACGTTCCCGCCATATGATTGGCTGTTGCCTAATCCCCTCGGGATCTGTGCAGCGTGAGAGTGGATCTAAAAATAACTTAAGACAGGCATGTATAGGGATGCCTTCTTTTCCCCCCCTTTTTTTTCCTCTTAGTAAACATTATTGATGTTTATCCCAGATCTAGAATATTAGAGTATTGAAAATAAAAATTCCCTGCACTTGCGCTTTCTTGGAAAATTAGACACTTCAAAAATTGTCATCCGACAGCAATTCCCCATTGAAAATAAGTAAATGATTCAATTTTGTTAAAACCATTCGACTTTTACGACAGGTGTGTTGAGAAGGTAAGAAACTCTTAAGGTGGTTTTGTGCTGTTCATAACTCCTGGCGACATTTCTTCCCACCAAAAATAGATCAGAGTTTAATAGAGAGCATTAATAGCTCTAAATACAAGATATACGTGAAACAAGGATGTAGGGCAGTCGTTTGCAAATGGTGTCGAGGCATTTTGAGCTTATTCCCGGAATAAATGTACCTATAACTTTGAAAGGAATACGCCCCAGGCTTTAAAACCTCTCAGCTTCTTTTTTCCCTAAAGAATGGCAGGTTCTTTTGGCGTAAGTTTAATACAGATAAATATTAATTGATATATTCCTTCCAATTCTAGGATAAAATCATCTCAAAACTTCCAAGTGAGCTAAATATTTGTCTCTAGGACATAGAGATCCTAATAACTTTAAAACTCACCACATTCATGTCGTCTTCCGGGTCCAAATGAGGTTTAAAAAGCCCAAAGCCATTAGCTGTGGCAAGCACAGTGTATAGGACGGTGAATGAAGCGAGATACATCTTTCAGATTATCGTCACAGACCGGCCAAGATGATGGAGTTAAACTGTTGAAAAAATATTTGAAAAATCTCTTTAGAAGAGGACGGAAGAGAAAAAAATAAATGCCCACCGAAGCTTTTTAGCCTCCCTCAATATTATATTGCAATCACCATTGCTCTTTTGGACCCCGACTTTCTGTGTCCTTAATTATAATGGAACAGAATTGTGACACCTACGTTCCAATTTAGTGGACCCCATAATTAAGCAGAATATGAAGAACGCGTCTGTTAAAATATGGCCCACGGAGAACTTCCTAACCAACAAGTTAAATAAATAAGAAGCACGGAAAATTCTTCATTCATAATTCGCAATCAGTTCTCAAAAAGCTCTCACCTCCACCATGACTTACGACGAAAAATAGGCAAGGCCTCGCAATAGAAACGAAATATATATGTTAACACAATGCCAACCAGAAGAATTTAAGTGAAAATCACACTAACGGCTGCATAAAGAAACTTTGAGGTTATTGCATCGCCCCAATATTGAGGACCTGCTTTTTTCTTCATCCAATGGAAATATTCGGTTTTATCAAATTAGTTTGTGTAATGTTTAAAAAAAAGAGCACCAGTGTTTTATCGGGTTTAAAAATACGAACCAAGTGTTTCGATAATGCAGTGACTTTATATCGATAAGCTTCCTCCTTATTTGTGTGACTTCTAAATATTAATTAATTCTCAGCCATTAAAATTTTCCTGACGAATACGTTTACCCATTCTCCTTCCAAACTTCTTCAACAAATTTTGTCAACCAAAAAAATTAACGACTCTTGCCGTCATGTTAACAATGTTTTTATCTATACTTTGGATTTTGTCCCGTTCGACGTCGAACCCTGCTTCTTCGTCAGCTGCTTGTTATTCAGCCTTGCATTTTACCACCGTGCAAAAATATTAAAGAACCAATCTGTGACATATCGTGTTGATTTTGGGAAGTATTTTTCCAACAAGGCTTCTTCTTCATCAGAAGTTTTCAATTATCTGAACTTTCTCTCACGCAGCATTTTGAACCAACCTTCTTCAACCATCGACTCCAACAAAGAAAGGACTGAAGGCTATGCGTCGTGGGTTTTAAACCCGATAAAACACTACTGCTCGTTTTTCTGAACGTTACAAAAAACACAATGGTGCGACTTTTTTGAACGGCTTCAAAAACATTCCACCAAAACCGTGTCCCTCGGGAGTCCGAACAAGTGTTCACATTGTGAGGGGAAGATATTAGCATTCAAGAAAAACAAGTGGACCTTATAAAGAGTATGGTAATTTTAAAAGCAGCTTTTTTTGCCTTCAGTCCTTTTTTTGTTGCAGTCGATGGTTGAAGAAGGTTGGTGAAAAGTGATGCGAGAAAGAAAGTTCAGATAACTGAAAACTGCCGAAAAATCCTTGTTGGAAAAATCCCAATATGTCACAAATTGGCCTTTAACATTTTTGCACAGTGGCAAAATGCAAGGCTGATCAAACAAGCATCTTATGAAGAAGCAGGATTCGACGTGGAACGGGACAAAATGCAAAGTCAAGATAAGAATAATTTAATTATTTTTGATGATTAATGTATACGGCAAGCAATTCGCTGAACGAAAACGGAAGAGTTGTTTGTAAACTTATTAACTATCTCAGTTGTGTAGTTGTACCTTACAGACATAACAGCAGCGTTGGAATGCACTGAACTTGGCTTAACTCTAGTTGTTGAAGGGCCGAATAGTTATTATATCTGGTGGAGAAGACACTGCACGGCACGGTAACGAATCCTGCAATCTGACTGTCTATAGCTTAGCGTGGTCAGGATTTTCCTATCTCTGCCCACGGTCACGGTGACGCTTTCAACAATTAAAAAAAAGTGATTTCAGAGAGGATGGGAGAAAGAAAAAAAAAAAAAGTTATTTACCAGCTAAGGGTCGGTCCGTATAGCGAAAAACAGTGACTTCGGTCTTCAAAAAGCTGCCCTCGGACTGCGGCCTCGGGCAGCATTTTCAAGACCGCAGGCACAGTTTTTCACTATACGGACCTCCCAGCTGGCAAATAACATATTTATTTTTTTTCTGAAGCATCTCAGGGGGCCGGAATCCTAAAGCCTTGAATCTGATTGTCTAATTGACGACCTCTTGACCGGTCCCACTTTTTTCCATCTGGACCGGTTCCCCTGTCCGGAAT
>NC_090886.1:28231890-28234390 GCF_036669925.1 Montipora capricornis
CCCCAAGTAAACTTCTAAGTACTATGTTGTGAACCGGATACGCGGATACGCAGATACGCAGTCGAAAATACCACTCCTCCCCAAGTAAACTTCTAAGTATATTGTGACGTGGATACGGGGATACACAGTCGAAAATACCACTCCTCCCCAAATAAACTTCTAGGTATATTGTGAAAACTGAACTGCAAAATTTTGCGAGAGTGCTTATGCCTAATCACTGAAGCGAGTGTTTACTAGGCTAATAATCAGTAAACGAATGCTTTCTTCTACACACGATCTCGTGAAAAAGTGTAGTTAACCGAAGCGTAAAATGAAAGCTAAAATTCTACGAGAGTAGAAGCGATAAAAAATTCAATAAAATTCGATAAAATTACCCGAGGTTGGATTATTGTTAGCTTTTGTCGGGTGAGTGGTTTAAAGAACGAGATATGTTACATCACAGGTAACCCAGGCTCACTGTGAGTGCCACATAGGTAAATATAGAGAACATATGAGGCGAAGTTTAGGTCTGAAAATTTGTTAGAAAATGGAAATAAAAATCGATAAAACTTGCCATGAGGTGAGTTGCTGTTGTCTTTAATACGTACACGAAGTTTCGGGGAAAATGGTCCCCGTTCACCTTCCTTCGTAGTATAGTGACAAGGTAGGAGACGGAAGCTAGCTTAGGGAATCCGATCGACCCAAAACAAGCACGATTTTTTTTGTTTGCGAAAATCGAATCCAGTCGCTAAATAAAAACGCCAGGCTCGTGGAACATGAATTTCTCTAAGCCATGAATCCACTGAAGCATCTCCAGGTAGCAGCAACGCGAAGCCATCAGACTCCGTAGAACTTGTAATTAAAGTTAACCTGCTAAAATGGCGGCCAGAAACCATTGTCCTCCCCCATCAGACATATCATACTAAGGTATTCATAGTAAGGCAGTTCTACGGAGTCTGGTGGCTTCGCGTTGCTACCAGGAGATGCTTCAGTGGATTCATGGTTTAGATAAGTTTATGTTCCTCGAGCCTGGCGTGTTTATTTAGCGACTGGATTCGATTTTCGCGAAAAAAAAACGTGCTTGTTTTGGGTCGATCGGAGTTCCTAAGCTGACCACCGTCTCCTACCTTGTCACTATACTTTGAAGGAAGGTGAACGGGGACCATTTTTCCCGAAACTTCGTGTACTTATTAAAGACAACAACAGCTCACCACATGGTAAGTTTTATTGATTTTTATTTCCATTTTCTAGCAAGTTTTCAGACCTAAACTTCGCTTTATATGTTCTCTATATTTAAAATACCTATGTGGCACACACAGTGAACCTGGGTAACCTGTGGTTACATGTATATCATGGCTTGCTGTCCTGATGCTTGGCTGAAGCATGATTATCGCGAGATTGTTGCTCAGTTACTTAGCTTTAGTTGAAATTTGCCTGATAATTTGATCGCAATCTTTGCTGGTCTCGGTTCTATGCTTTAAGGAACGAAGAATATAATATTTGTAGCTTGCTTTTCTCGGGAACTTTGAATTTTGCATAGACGACAGTGCATTTTGAAGTATGCTACACGAAGTTGGTATCCAGTTCCCATGTGTGATGTCCGCGTATCCACGTATCCGGGTATCCATGTTTTCCTTTGCGTATCCACGTATCCGCGTATCCACTTCAGAATATAGTTAGAAGTTTACTTGGGGAGGGGTGGTACTGTTGACTGCGTATTCGCGTATCCAGCCTCTTCAGAGGTGCAGCTTCAAAATGGCAGGGTATTCTGCAGTTAAGCCAGCAGTTTGTTGGATGTGCCAGCAGATCATTTTGATGGTTTAGATGTAAAGGAAACGTGACAGAATTATTCGAAGAAACGCGGAGTGAGTCCAGTAATGAAGTGGGAGAGACTAGCAAGAAGGTTGGACTATCGCGACGTAGTATTGATAAAGTGACACAGGGAGAGGTTGAGGAAAGGAATAGAGAACGAATTCCACAAAATACACGAACGTCGACGGCTTGGCGTACTAGAGTATGGGACGAATGGGCGCTACAGCGAAATTCTCTACCGTTGGAACAAAGAAAAGCGGGTGACTTTACTGTTGTGCCCGAATATGACACACCTTATACATTATGCGATTTGGAACTCTGTTTTTGGCTCTGTAAGTTTTTCCATGAAATAAAGAAGAAAAACGGTACTGAGTATCCACCAAAATACGCTTTGTCAGATTTGCGCTGGATTGCAAAGAGCTTTAAGAGAGAATGGTTTGCTAGAGTTGGACATTTTCGGAAATCCGAGATGTAAACTATTCCAAGAATCCATTGATTCGCGAATGAAAACTCTAACATGTACACGTACTGGATTGGGAGTCAACGTCAAACAGGCAAAACCAATATCAGGAGACGAAGATCGATAGAAGAGATTCTGTAGTCGAAGGGATTGTTGGGTGAAGATGACCCTCGCACGTTAGTTCACACTTCAGTTTAATTATTCGGCAAGTACTCTTCGCTTCGAAGTGGCGAAGAATACAGAGATCTC
>NC_090886.1:28249390-28254390 GCF_036669925.1 Montipora capricornis
CAGTGGGTTCAAAATATCAATAAACTTTTGCAATTGCCAACAGAATGGGAATGGCCTTTGGATATACTTCAAACTTGTGACAAAGTGAGGCCAGCAATTCAAGATGTGGCTGTTCCTGGTCATCTTATAGCCCTCCATGATAAAGAAACTGAAGAAACCCAACAGGTAAAGTTTAACAGTATTCTAGTGTAATTTCAAATCTAAATACCCGATATGTACATAACAAGTGATTATTCACCAAGTTTTTCTTTCTCATCACAGATCTACACTGGGCGATATAGACCTCCACGTGCCCGCAAAAATCCAGTTGTTACCCAAGATGATTGTCTTGAAAACATTGAGGTTGGAACATTTGTGGCAGTGAATCTGTCAAATGTGACAAAGTGCCAGTGCTGGGAAAAGTGCTTGACGTGACTGCAGACGGTGTGAAGGTGCACTAGTGGAAGGGATCATTCAAGGGAAGATGGAGCCCGCATAATGTACCTAGAACCAGGACAGCTTGGGTTGATGATCTCCCGAAGGAGTACGTTATCCTATGTTCCTTTTCTCTAACAGAAGGAAACAAGTTATTCCCATCAACAAGAAAACATCTTCAAGATGAGTATAAAAGATTGGGAAAAATCTAGGAAACATATTTTCTCCAACATTGTATCTTGTTTGGAAGGCTTCTCTTTCAATGTTATTTTTATTTCATTTTATTAAAGTGCCTATGAAGTAAAAATCATTAATGCCTATTTGAAAGACTTTTCCAAATAATGAAGAATGACCTTCACCGTTTTGAAGTATCTTTCTTCATTTCAGAGATATTTGAGTTTTTCTGTTTATATCCAAATTAACAAACATGATGTCATCAGTGGTTCCCCTGGAAGATGGATCACAAGAATATCTCTGAAAGTGTCACAGCAAGATTATTGAAACTTGACAGGAGTAATACTGGTAACCCTTAAGAAAGATTCAACAGTGCAGAGTACAACGTAACCATGGCAACACTTTTACCTTCAGTCTCTTTTGGTTGTAAAGATCTCAATTTCCCCAGGCAAAACAGACAGTCCTGCTCAAAACAGACATATAGCCAAGACATATAGCCTATATTGCCGTAGGTCTTCTAATCAACTCATTGAGTGTGAATAATGTTTGGTTAAGACAAAAAGTAGACACACCACTTCCACACAAACTTGATCTGGAAGCAAAAAGGTTGCCATGGCAATTTTCCAATGGGTGTGATTTGATGCATTCACTGATGAACATTATTGGTGCCAGTTTGAAGAGAACTGCTTTAATAATTATTTCTGAGGATATTGTAGATTTTGCGATTTGTTTTCCCTTTGGCACCACTGATGATGTCATCAGTTTTTACACAAAAACTTTTGTGTAAAAACTGTTTTAAGAATGAGAACACCAAAAAGCCTTTAAGTTAGTTGTTTTTTATTTGATAGGCACTTTAATGTTCATTTTTTTTGTTTTGTTTTAGGAAGTCTAGTTGTAAAAGGAACAACAGAAAAGGCAGGTACACTGTATAAAAATCAGTGCTCGCGGATCGTGAAATCGAAAACTTGCGCTCACAGTAAACAGCCTTTGGATAAAAATCGAAGCTCAAAATTTTTCCAGTCAGGTGTTAAGCAAACACTTTCAAAAACTGAAGAAAAAGAGGAAGCGACCTTTTTTATCACAGGGGCACTTTAAATCGTATCATGCAAATTACAGGGAATTCATATCTTCTGTGTTTATGAAATCAGACTATCTAAAATCCTTTCAGTTTTTAGGCCAGTTGAATTCAAGAAAATTTCCCAGATCCAAGGAATATTCTAATGATCTTTTCTTTAAATGTTAATTGGGTCAGAAATTTGGAAATAATGGTATCCCTGCTGAATGGGGTCAGAAATTCTGAACCCTTTTCCTTCTCTGTTGAATGGGGTCAGGCTGATGGTGTAAGATCATAGATTCTGTCGAACTAATTTTGCAGTTCAGATTTAATTATGGAATGCCGCCTTGAATTTGTGTAATGAATCTTCATCTCCGAGCAAACAGTGCAAATAATCGGCGGTTAAAGGCAGTAATTTTGTAATTCCGTCTAGATTTCAGTTTTCCCTAGCAGCTAATTTGGCATCCTTTTCCGAACTACAGTAAGAGATTACTCCGTTCAACAAACAGTTTCTGACAAGATATGCTAGTTTACCCGTAAAGATATGGGATTTTCAGAGTTAATCTCATGGCTTTCTCCGAAAATCGCTAAATCGTAATGCCACAATTTAGTTTGAAACGCGTTTCTGCTTACTTAATTTCAACTGCCATTGATAAGATAGCCATATCTCAAACAACAGAAGGTAAAATTCATTCAATATCTATTATTCCATGAATACGAGGGTGACTCAGGCATTAATTTCAGAAATAATTCAGTCTTCTTATGTGACCTTTCGATTGCAACTTCGAATAACGCGACTTTTCTGATTACTAGTTTGGGTTCTACAAAACACAGACAACAGAACTTTAGTTTGGTTTGGTAATCTCAGTTTCGAAATAAGGGACGCCATGGTCAGTTTAACACCTAGTTTTATTTTGATTAGTTCTGATCATCTTCCCTCATTTTGTTAGCTTAACTCTTAATATACCAGATTATAACTCTGAAACATTAATGTGGCAATGGAATGTAGTCAAGACTTCAACACTTTTAAAATTTGCTCCTGAACTCATAAAATACCATTATAATAACACCAAAACATCCCTCGACCGAAACCTAGGGCTTAAAACGAGCAATGTATGGAATTGAACGCAGCTCAAAATAGACGTGATGACTCAAATAAAAAAAATAGTTTTGTCGATTCGCGGAAAAACGATCTGAACTGCACATGCTATTGGCTGGACAGAACATCGTCCTATTAAATCCTGCAGACAAAATAATTGAAACTAAATCGTGACCACTCGAGTTAGAACAGGTTTTTGGTCGCAATACGTTTTCAGTAATATGGTTAGATAGTTTTACGCAATTAATGTCATGAATCTGTCAACGTTTCACCAGCATATAGACAGAAAGTGACAGTCCATGAGGTATGGATGGCGAATGTGTGTTACCTCAAGGCTGTCAGGTGCCATCTACTAAACTTGAAAAAGCGATAACTAGTTATCTGATCACTTATTTCTTATTTCGACACAATTCGACAAAACTACATATGATTTCGTTGTAAACTACTGGGGCGGCGTCCAATCCCCAAATGAAATCAAGATGGTTCGATTTCGAAATTTCCACACTGTGAATCACGTTTGGCATTTGAGACAGAAGATATTGCACATCTTTAGGGTCAGCAAGCCAGTCGTTCTCTCCTGAGTAGACGACGACCGGTAGTGTCATGGCTTGCTGATTGCACGAGGGTGCTTTGTGCTAAAGGAAAGTAGTATAGGGAGGATGACTAGACCAAATTATTCAAAATGGCTGCTGGTGGAAAATTCAACCCAAGCCGTTTTTTTTTTTTTAATGAGCTGCAATCCTTGAAGGTATAGAAGGGGTTTTACTGAGATTCACTTCACGTAGGTGTACGAGGGTAAATCCGAGATGGTGGAGGTATGGAGCGTTAAGAGTTTAATGAGATGCGCGTGTGTATTTGTTTTAGATGTTACGATGCGTTAGTATTTTGAGTGGTGTATTGTGCTCTGGTTTTGCAATTCCGCCCAACCAGCCGAATAGTGTCGCGCTTATATAGGGAAAGAACAATGGAGTAGATAAGAACCAATGAGAAGGCATTGACGTCACAGTCAAACGAGTTGCAGCAAGTTTAAGGGTTGGTTAGAAAAAAACAGTTTTGAAGATGATCAGTATTCAAAAGGGTCTCCTTAATAATGTAGACTACAAAAAACCCGTCAAACCGGTTTGCTTCTTATCCTTATGGCACACCCAGAAATGCACACGTGTATAAAGGTAATGGAAAAAAATATTTCAACTCAGAGATGGGCCGAATGATCGAACAGCAGATTTTTGCTTTGGAGATAGACGCATTAACAAACTGTTCACAACGACTGCAATTGGACAACAAAATCGATACCTTACTTCATGAACTTTGGGATAAGATGAATAAAGGAAGCTGTCACAAAGCTGAAATAACAAGTGATGAAGATGGAATGAAGTCATAACTGGGGAGCTAATGGTTCCAACATTTTATTTTACGAACGAGAAGAAATTTTTGCGTCAATTTTTGTATTTTGAAGTCAGCGCTACAAAATGAACACTGGCTACGGGCAAAGATTCATCAACTATTTGTTAGCGAGTGGAAGAGTGACTATTTTGCACATACAAGATGGAACACCAATGACACGTTTACTTTCAAACAGTAAAAAAACCATTATATTTTTATCTTTGTATTTACAAGCAAATTAAAGTATTCACAAACAATAAGAACAAATGCTATGTATAAATTAATTAAACCCTATTCAAAAACACACTACAATGCGTTTTCAATTCAGCGGCTGATGAAGAGCAGGTTGGGGGTGGACAGAGATTATGGAGCTCTGACGAGCATTATACTCTCCATCAAGTGGCCTCAAGAAACGTTCGCAAATTTCTCATTCACTAGTAGACGAAATGACATCAGGTATGCCTGATAATGATCTTATAAGTTTTTTTCTTCAAAGTCGATCTCTCGACTACCCTATTTCACTTCCCTTCATGCCTCACCATGAACTGAATGCAGAGACGATTATGGGCGAAGTGCAGCGTGTCTTGCAATCCAACGATCAGGTCAGCCTTCAAGACGGGATGCAAGTTCACCTAGTTCATGTTGGTACGCCTCAAGGGGGTGTGACCTCCCGTAAGAGGAAACATTATGGTTTTAAATTGTTCGAGTTCCTGGACAGCAAGCAATCTGTCCTTGGCATTAAAAAAATATTCTCTATGTCTCCCCCGCGCTTTAATAACCGATATTGCTCGGCAAGAACACCATCCTGATTAGAACACCATACGACAAGGGCGTACACTCCAAGGGATCCTGGAACAAGACTTACACAAAAAGGCA
>NC_090886.1:28279390-28286890 GCF_036669925.1 Montipora capricornis
GCTCGCATTTTAGAGGAAAGCAAACGAACATCAACTTTTTCATTATGTCCAAAAGAGTACAGATAATTATTATTTAATTCCAGTTGAAAATAACAATTCGATTTTCATTCCTGAACAAAGCAAGAACCGATTAAACCATCTTTCAAAAATACGCATGCGTAAAACTAACAAACGATTTAGTGCCCAAGGAAAGAATTTGTGGAGCAACTTCTTGCACTAAGTATGAGCTATTACTAGTATTCTGTTTTGTCGTTGTCGTTCTCTTTCGTTCTCCTTTCGTTTCTGTTCCAGACATAGGTCCTTCAGGCATCATGTAACCTTATCAGAGCTTCTAAAGATATGCCAAAAATTGCAATACAGAGAAAAAAAGCAGCTCTAAGCAAATTAAAACAAACACTTAGCTTTAAGGTTACATCCCACCAATGCCTAGTCCTGTTCCAGGACTCCCTCTTACCCCGCCCTGAAAATGGGCCTGGAACCCAGGCGGGAAAAGAGATAGTCCTGTATTACTTGCAGACGCATGCTCGGAATGACGCCATTTTTTCCCCCAAAACTGGGGGAAAAACCATATTTGGAAAGAGATTCCTAATTTGGGCATAGTTCATTTGGAGTGTTTTTATACTGAAAACATGGCGGATAATGTGAAAGGAAATTTATGATGCCACGTTTCCGGAGGCATTTGATTTCGCATTTGAATTTAACTTTGTGCCCAAGGCGGAAAAACTTCAAGCTATCCATGCAGTCGTTATCGGTAATGATGTTTTTGTTAAAGAAGCAACAGGAGTTGGCAAGTCTGTTTGTTTATACGTTGAAGTTCCTTATGTTTAATTTGTGATTTTCTTCGATCCGAGTCCGATGTTAGTTCTAAATCAGTCCTTCTAATCGTGAGTCCCTTAAAAGCACTTTGGAAGATCAGATTTATGACATACGAAAGTGTGGAATTTCGCGCCTGAAACTTCTTGGTGAATTCCCAACTGAACATGATTTTGGCGCAGAAAAATATCAAATTTTGATATGCTCTCCAGAGAGTCTTTATATGAAGAATCCGTGCGAGAACAGCTGCTGAAATTGCAAAAATAATATCGTACACATGGCTGTTAACGAGGCCCACTGTGTGTTACGGTTGTAAGTATAAAACTGTTGGTTGTGGATGTGAATAGCTCAGCAATGTCTAATAAATCTCCTGCTGGAACACTGGTTTATTGATCATTTCTTCTCTTGATCTATAATTTCTAGTTATATGACGACCGCACAGATCCACCGTATTAATATTTGAGGTGCACAGTTGTTATTGAAACTGTGATTCCATATTGTCTTAGGGATTTAGTTTGGATACCCTATGTAATTATATCAAACAATTAGAAAAAAAAACTAAATTGAATCACGACCTGGACTTTTTGTTGTTGTTGATAACGTAAAAGTTCCTAATTTATACATGTATATGCACAGTCAAACATCAATTATCGCACGCTGATTGTCAGGATTTTTTGTTTTGTCAAAATTTATTCGTGAATATTAATGAATGAGGATGTTCAAGGCGATTTTCCTTCCACTAAAACCTTGAAAAATGCTACTTAAAAGCATTTTTCCTTCTGAAACGCATTGTTAGGGATGTAGTCAACATGTTTACAAACATTACTGATGATACCTCCAAAAAATACATCATCAGTCAGTTTTGCAGTCCTCAGAGTAGACTCAGAGTGGTCATTGCCACAGTAGCTTTTGGGATGGACATAAACTGCCCAAATGTCTCTCATTAGATCTCCTTGCAGCCTTTTGAATTATGCTCAGGAATCTGGCAGGTGTGGGAGGGATGGGACACAAGCAGTAGCCAAATTATGTTACTCAAACAAAGAGTTTGAATACTACCTCTCTTCTCTCTTCTGATCACAGTACTGGCGTTACTTCTAATGTTGTGAAACAAATTGTGGAGAACTGTGAGACCGCAGAAGATGTTCTCTAGAAAACAGATGTTTTAGACCCTATTTTGGCTCAGAATATCATAGACATTGTGGAAATGGAAGCAAACCCTGACATCCTGGTCTAAAAGTTAAAAAGTCCAACAGTGACATTGTCTAGTCTGTGATAAAACTCAACCTGCATAATCCAAAAATGTATCTTGGTTAGATGTAAGTGTCGTAGTTGTGAAACATTGAAAAAAAAAAAAAAAAACACGAGGCTTTGTTTATATGACCTCATGCAAAGTCAGGATGTTGAAACCCTGTTTTTCACACTGGTAAATGGTCATGTACACCCAAAAGACCTTGTGCACTGAGGTTAGTTTCCTACAGTGGGAACATCTCTTAAAGGAATTTGTGAAAGCCTGATGACATCCAACCAATCAGGATGTTGTATTAATTTTCAATGGTAGAGCCATTTCAGACGAATGCGAGCACAAAGTCGTTCAAATGAACATGTCCATTTAATATCACTACCTACCCCCAAAGACCTTCCTTTCAACGATAAGTCACTCCTCATCAGAACCAGATTGATCAGAATCAATTTCTGGCCCACCATACAAATATTGACCATTGGAATTTTTTTTGACCAATTTTGCCATCCACCTCTTCAATTCTCCCATGTCAAGACACTCCAAGAGGTTTTGAGGGTGGTTAGGAAATGTAGAGTGACATTGTCCTGGAATTTTACTAAACACATCTTGCTGGGACAATTCCCTAAACATGATTTCAACATCATCAGCAGAGATCATTGTGCTGTGTCCTTTAGATTGGGGAGTGACACCTAAGACTCTGTCAATATTTGTTGAAATAGTTTGTCCCTGTGATTGTGAATGACCATATCTCAGTGCACTTGTTTCATTTAGATTCTTTTGAAGCCTTGCAAAGTGCATGGTCTTTAATATCTCGAACCTCGTGCCCAACCCTCTGATCTATTGGAATGCATCCACCTGCCTTTCCAGTGTCATTGAAGTACTTGCCCCATTTTAACTTTGCATATTTTTCAAATAATCACTTACGTGATTATACTAGAACAATTATTTACCAATATTCACCTCACCTTTGGCGAATAATTGTTAATTATTGACTTCAAATAGTACTCAATCTATGGAACAGGATATCCATTCAGTTGCAATTTTCCAACTGATAATTTTTTACACCTAAGTTAAGCATATAGTTAATATCATTAACACTTCAGCTTTCAATAAATACAAAATACTCTAACTTGAAGCTCTAAAATACTGACAGTCTAGATAATACATAGTTTATAAACTACTGACATAACACTGGTTTCCACTTTTCAGTAATAATAATAATCTTCCCAACGTTGCTCTTGTGAAGCCACTCAGTCCTTTGTCCTTGATTGGCTTTGGAGCTCAAGTGGTAGATCTCATTGAACCACCTGAATTTTTTAGGTGTCTGTAAACAACAATAATTTGCTTAATTGTCCAGATAAGTGTGAGGATCACTTCTCTCTTTTGTCTAAAACCCACAATTCAAATATACACTCATTTCATTTATTTTATCACTGACAACTCTGTTCTCCAATTTTCAAGTTATAACTTTCTTACTTGACTGAAAATTATGATTTTACAAACTGTGCAGTAAGATCTATGTGATAAGTAAATAAACATTATATTTGTATAGAATGTATATAATTTTTAAAAATTTCAATCCCATGGGCCAGTGCTTTGGGGCATCCAGTTTATGTTTTATCGATTCATTTATCCAGCTACAACTATTTATTTCTTTAGTGTGCATTGCTCAATGATGTTAGAAAGATAAAAAAGTTCTTAATAAATAATATAAATACAATACATGTATTTATTTCATCTTTTTGTGCACAATCAAGTTTTACAGTACATGTGACTTTTTTGTGCAAGGAATGACACCAAAAAAGGTCAATTTAATATTTTGTCCCCTCTAAACAGCCATATTGTGGTATACTTTCTCTTTGATATTTCCATGTTTTTTGCAGTTTATACTACAAGTTGCCCTACAACAAGAATAAAGTAAAATATAAATGTAATGAACAAACAATGGTGCGTAATGTTCCATCATGCAAAATTAATGCATACCAATTAATTCATTGACAATGTTGAAACCAAGTTTCAATATGGGGACAGTATCATAGCTAAATGAAGACATTTCTAAAAAAATAGTTGTTTAATTAATACTGGTTCACTAACTGATACAGTAATATTACTGATGTATTTACTTTAAATCCTGAATAATTGATGTGCCAAAAGCATTTAAGATCAGTGGCTGTACATTCAGAGCATTTCCTCCAGATTAAGATAAATTGACATTATATTCTCTGCAGTGAATATGAATGAGCATGGAATGTTAACATCAAATACTGCAAGTAGTTAATAATATCCTATCAGTGTCATATCAACAAAAATCTGCTTCGCCTTTAATTTGAAATGACACTGCCCTTCTTAATTTAAAAATTACACAGAAAATAAGCCCTCTGCCCTGGTTTATAATTTCCAGACAATACACATTAAAATGCACATTTTAAAATTTACATAAATTAAATCAAAAGAGGGTCAAGCTCAATTTTTACCTCCACAATTAGAACCAATTGACAAAACTTCATCCAGTAAAACCTGAAACCCCTATGGCGGTAACCACCGCATCATTCTTTACTTTTACTAATGTATAGATTTCTTGAAAATATTATCATTACTTTTCAATAATTTGCTTGTAGCATAAATAAGACAGTCGAAGGAGTCACAATTAATCAAGGATAAAATAGGGAAAGATATCGTTTACGTCACTTATTGTCATTAATGTGCCAACCAGAGCCTCACTGGCTGTCGAAACAAAGGATCTTTTGTTCTTGTGGTTGGCACATTTCAATAACAAAAGCAATGTTCATATTATCCAATAAAGTAATAAGTTCTTATGTACTAATTGATCCCTTTTAGCAATTTTTTTAAAATCAAGTATACCCTTATGATTACTATGTAATTATGAATACTATTTCAATGAAAGCACGTTAAATTTTAAAGTTGGTATGTACATGTCTTGAGAGTGTTCGCATATGCAAGTCAAATAAACGCAGTGAACTAAGCAATAATTCACCTTTCGTCTCACAGTTAGACGGCATTCCGCCCGACATATCTGTAGCGATAAAATTAAAAACAGATGTTCGTTGAGAGAATTCAAAACATCTGATAATGCTAAACGATGACTCAACACATACCTCGAGCTCCTTCCATTGATTCGCTGTACGAGCATTCGAATTCTACTTAGATTGAATCGAAGCCTTCGAGATCGAGGATATCGCTTAACGTCGTTGTAACATTTTCTGCAGATAGCACTCCCTTCCCAACGAAGGACTTTGATCGGGTTTTTGACACTTGGCGGATTTGCTCCCATACGTTCACTTACATGGAGCAATAAAAGCTGTTAACTTGTAATATTGAGCTTACTCTAAAAGAGCGTTGCTTCCCCCAGCAAACTAAAAGGGTTGCTTACAAAAAGCGTGAATAAAGAAAAAAATCCCGCCATTTGAGGTTTAAGAGACCGCCTTCAAGGTATAAAACAAACGATGGAAGAAGCACAAGTTGAAATCATCGCTTCGAACGCCATCTTTGTTTACATCAAAGCGCGCGGTTTGGAAACTGGATGCTACAATTTTCAACAGCCAATCAGACAAAAGTCTCCTTTGTTCTATTTTTTGCAATCTGGTTGGCTCGTTCCGAGCATGCGCTTGCAAGTAATACAGGACTCTCTCTTTTCCCGCCTGGGTTCCAGGCCCCGTTTCAGGGCGGGGGACGAGGGAGTCCCGGAACAGGACTAACCAATGCTTGACTTGTATAGCTGCGTAGCCACTGGTGTGGACCAAAGATATCATGATATGTCAAACTGGGTTAAAATCAGCGAAAAATGCAGGAATAAGACATCTTCCTAACCGTTTTCCACCTGAACAGGAAAAGCGTTGATTTTGTAAGAACTTTCGTCAATGCAGTATGGCCTTGTTGTCGAGTCAAGCCACAGAAAGCGCCCGAAAAATGAAGCCTCGCTAATGTTCTGGTGAGTTACCCTGGGGGTGAGCCTGCAATCCAATCGAAAGCCAGTACCTGGTCAGCGGTCAACTTTAAAAAAAATCGCTGACCTCGGTGAGCTCCAAGCTCCAAGCCCATATGGTCACGTGATACTGGTCAGCGGATACCCTGTTTTGACAGGCGTCAATTGATCAAAGGATGAATGTCCAATATATCAAAGATGCTGTTAACTAGCATGATACTGGTCACATTGGCATACATGGACGGGTAGACGTACGGACGTCCGTATGTACGGACGCTTGATGACGTCATGGCTATAAAACTAAGATTTCTTGCATTAATGGGTTACCATATTTTCTTAACAATGGTGCTCCGCGCGCGCGGAGCTCCGCTAGCACTGCAAGCCCGAGTTTACGCTAATTGTAGCCTCTTGTTTTGATTAGTTCTCATTATCTTTTCTCATTTTGTCAGATTAACTCTCAATATATCAGCTTATAACACTGAAATATTAACGTGGCAATGGAATGGCCAAGACTTCAATACTTTTTAAAATTTGCTCCTGAACTCATAAAGTACTCTTATAACACCAGAAGATCCCTCGACCGAAACCTAGAGCTTAAAACAAGAAATGTATGGAATTGAACGCAGCTCAAAATAGACATGACGTTTCAAATAAAAGAAGGTTAACCACTTTGACATAGTAAAAAAAGTGTAGTTTTGTCGATATGTAATTTTGTGTATTCGCGGGGAAACGATCTGAACTGCACATGCTACTGGCAGGACGCGACATCATTTTACGAAAACCCGCAGATAAAGTGTTTTAACTAAATCGTGATCAGTCAAGGGTAGAACAGGTTTATGGACGCAATACATTTTCAATATGGTCCTGAATCTCTCAACGTTTCGCCAGCATATAGATGGAGAGTGATATAGTCAATGAGGTATGGATTGCGAACGCGCGTTACCTCAAGGCTGTCAGGTGCAATCTACCAAAAAAAAGGAGGCTATGTCTGGTTATGTGATTGTTTATTTCTGATTTCGACAACAATTCGACGAAATTACATATTTCTGCTAAATTTGCTATAAATGACTACTGCCGAGTTCCTGAATTTCAAACACAAATCATCACGTCAACCTTGATTTGGGTTACTCAGAAGAGTGTTGGATGTATTCAATGATTTCGTTGTAAACTACTGGGGCGGCGTCCAAACCATAGATGAAATCAAGATGGTTCCATTTTGGAATTTCCACACTGTGAATCACGTTTGGCAATTGAGACAGAAGATATTGCACATCTTTAGGGTCAGCAAGCCAGTCGTTCTCTCCGGAGTAGACGACGACCGGTAGTGTCATACTTTGCAGATTGTACAAGGGTGTTTTGCGCTAGAGGAATAACAGCAAACAAGAAAAAAAGTAAAAGTAAGTTCCTAATAACAATTGCTATTAACAATCACTGGAAGTACAGAAAAGAGAGGAAGCCAAAGAGTAAATGCCATTCCTCGTACTTTTCTGAACAATCTCTTATT
>NC_090886.1:28291890-28299390 GCF_036669925.1 Montipora capricornis
GTTATATCACCATAAAACGAAAGTAACCCTTCAATATGTAGCTAGGCGGTATCTTACGTATCCAGCGACTATTCGGTTGATCTTGCTTACGTTGTACAATATGGGCGAGCTATCCAGTAGCAGAATTGGTTAGCAAGATAGAATAGCTTATATATATAAGCTATTCTATCTTGTATGCTCCCGTTGTCGTCAGAATCTTAAATTCGTTGTCTTATAGCCTAGCACAGGGGACAAATAGGACTAAAATAGACTACTTTTTCTCCTTTAACAGATAATGGTTTAGATCTTGTCTTGTGGTGTTGTCGTTGCCATAGACGACTTCGTTTCTTGCCCTAACTCCTAATTGAATACGAGCCGACTGGTTTTTTTTTTAATAGTATGATTTCTTTCAAAGAAAAATGAATTTATCAAAACATATCCTTTTATTGACACTTACTAGCTCTGCGGCGCGAGCTTCGGAGTCTTATTTTTTTAAAATTTTAAAAGGAAAAAGAAGATACATGTTTGATTGAAGGATCGTAATGTAAACGATCATAATACATACCTCAATTTCCATGGAAGTTTCGCTAGGAATGGTCAGGAAAGGGGTCTTTGTATGACCTATAGTGCCTACTGGTGCAAGAGCGAAAAACGTCTTCACCATTTTAGCCAACTCTTTATTCGTGGAGAACTCGGCAAAACCGATTGTAGTTCCCTGGGAATGACCAATGTAGTAAAGCGAGGATTGCGATGTTTTGGTCGTCACAAATTTCAACATGGCAGGAAGATCGTATTGGGCCATCTCGTCCCAGCTGCAAAAAAAAAAAAAAAAAAAAAAAAAAAACAGATAGCCGAAAGGCGGTGAGTTCAGATGCTCTTACTTTCATTTCGTTACGGGAACAATGTCAACGGTAATGTTTTAAATGATAAAGTTTGCCGTCAAAGTTGCGTTGTGTAACACAATACGTGAAATTATTTCTGAAGATAACACCAATGTCACAGGCTTTTCAACGGTACAATAGTTTGCCTCAAATTGAACCCTGTTTGCCAGAGGTTTCCTTAACTTCCCTCTGTAGCGAGAAGGAAAGGAAACCTCTGCACGGATCTCCTCGATACCCTGTTGCGTGTGAGCGACGTGATGTCAATTCAAAGCCTTTTCTGCCATTGGGAAAGGAAAGGAAAGGAACTTTATTAGTGTCTAGTCGATTTAGCGCTGGAGCACTAATTGGGGACACTGTAAAGCGAAATTAACAATCAACGCAAATTAAGTCAAATGTTGGTTTTTGAGGAGAGGGGAAACCGGAGTACTAATGTGGCCCGGACTCGATTCCCAAATTCTGCATCATATGGGGGTTGAGTTTGTTGCTCCTCTATACTGTACCGATAGGTTTTTCTCCGGGTATTCCGGTTTTCCCTCTCCTCAAAACCAACATTTGACTTTAAGTTGCGTCATTTGTTAATTTCAGTTTACTGTGTCCCTAATTATAGTGCTCCGGCGCTTAATAAAGTTCCTTTTTTTTCTTTCCCTTCCGATTGTGTTCAGTATTGTTCTCTGTTAGACCAATGGAGAGCCACCTCTTCCATGATCGTCCTTTACCATGAAGAAGTAAAGAATATTACCTAAAGTCCCAAAATTTGTTGGAATTTGTTTTGTATTTGATATGACGTAGACCATAGGTATTTCCTCGCACGTTGCCCAACCAAACATCAAAGCCTGCATCAGCCATAAGAAAGCCCAAGCTTTGATTAGGGAAGTTTGCGACCCAGTTGGACGAGGCACACAGCATACCATGCTGTAGGAATACCACTGGCTTCGGACCTGGACAGCTATCCTGGTCACAAGTGTCCTGGTTGACTTCATTTCTTCCTCCTGGTATTCTCTGAATGTAGATGAGGTAACCGTCTTCTGTCTCAACGGTGTACTCCTCTGCTGGGTATCCATTGTAACTAATCATTTCGTTCTGAAGGACGAATACAATTGGTTAGTTTGGTCTGTAAAGGGAAGCCACACACCATCAAGGTATACCAAATAGGCTTTAGTCACACGGCGGCCATGTTGAGTCCCGAGGGATTGAGAACTTTTGCTTTTGCGCACTGAAACTCGTTCCCAAACATTCCCGAGGCTCGGGGTACGGAATCTATTGTCTATGGCCAATATGGCCTCTGTGCGAATAAGGCCCATGAAACGTCAACTTTGTTTGCTTTTATTCTAGGTGTCCTTTTTAAGGCCGTTCATGAACTTTGTGTACCTTTCACAAGTTAAGACGGTCGGCGATAATCGCAAACATTTTGACATTCAGCGGACCTCAACCATTTTAAAATTCATTTGGCAGTCATTTTGAAAAACAGCATTGAAGCACAAAAGGTAACATTATACATCTTTAAATTGTCTTTCCAAAGGTGGCTCACCTAGTAGCCAATTGTCGGTTTTTACTCATAAGTAGCAAGCATTTTTAACCAAAATAGATCGATGAAAAATAAAAAAAATAAGTAAATAAATCGGCGAAATCAATTCTCTTTTCATTCCCCTAAACACGGTTGCACTTTCGTTTCCTTAACATGGAACCCCATCGAGGACTGAGTTTGTAAAGTGTTTCTTTTTTTTTTTTCTCTCTCAAGGTAATCTAGTTTTTCAGCTCTTCTAAGACTATCATTGGACCCATCTAGGGTCAAATTATTTTCCTTACTAAATAACTAGAAACTTAAAGCATTTCTCATTTTTCTTACGAGTGATAATATATTTCCTATACTCTTTACCGAAAAAAAAAGTATAAATACAGCAGACCGATATCAGAGACGGTGTCCGTAAATCCTTCGTCCCATTGTCCAGTTTTTATTGAAAATAAAAATTTTAGCTACTTCTGACTGTCGTTAAAAATGGCCTTACAGACCTAAGCCCACACAACAGATAGATAATTAGATTTTAATTCCCATCACGACAGTCAACACAAGGTCAGCACAGCATCGACTCTCCTGCACAGAACTCTAAATCTACCCAATTCCTCCGAAGGAAAAAAGCGGGAACTTAAATATGTTCAGGCAGCTCTGGAGTCCAACGGTTATCCATCTAATTTCATCAAAAACATACAGGCTAAAAAAACTCGATCTGCAACAACAAATGTATCCCCAGAGGAACTTGTTGGAATGTTTTTCAAGATGGTTGAACCAACCGAGCCACGCAAGTCTTTCGCTTCTCTTCCTTACATCAAAGGAGTAACTGAACACTTGACACGTGTCCTCAAAAAACACGATGTCACGGTTGTAAACAAACCATTTACCACTCTACAACAACAGTTCCCAGCTCCGAAATTCCGACCTTCGATGGAGTCGCAGACCAACGTCGTGTATCAAATTCCCTGTACAAATTGTTCGTGGTGTTATATTGGGGAAACTGGCAGAGCCTTTAATACCCGAGAAAAAGAGCATTTGAGAAACACCAAAACTGCGGCCAAAGGTTCAAGAATACACATTTTCGAATTCTCACGGCTGGACTGGATCTAGCATGAAATGGAGGTGAATGTGGACAAATCTTTTCGAATGCAAATTAATTTGCCCGCATTAGCCTCCATTTCACGCTAGATCCAGTCCAACCGTTAGAATACGAAACTGGCCTATTGCTAATCACAGCTGGTCCAATAACCACGCCATTGATTTTGAAAACGTGTCAATTATTGACAAAGGCACTTTTAGAACCAGAAAAACATTAGAAGCGTGGTATACGAGAGTGACACCTAAAGCAGATAAATTCTCGCCCGTTACCTGGGCAATACAACCTTTTTTTCCCAAACATTCATAACCATTTACATTTTTATTATTTCGCAATTCACGTTTTTTATTCACATATTCTCATCGCTTTCTTATCATTCATTTTACCCATTGAAGACTGCAGTTCGGGCAGTCGAACTCGTAAATTTTCAATTATTTTAGCCAGAGTTCGTCCTTTAAATTTCACCCTGGCTGCGGCCCTTCAATATTTTAAGACCTATTTTAATTGCTTAATTTTATGCACATTTCCCTGGAAACAATTGTTTTGATGGATCAAAAGTATAGTCAGATGCTATTAGTTCAAATTTACGCTCTAAAATGGCCGCTGACTTGTTGCCTCGTTCAAGATAAAATATTCTTTAGAGTTTTAAGCTTAAGAACGAGGCATCAAGGGATTATTTGAATAAAAACAAAAGAATATTTAAATGGCCGCCATTTTGAAATATGGTGTATAGAGTTTTTTTTTGTTTTGTTCAGGCACTTCATGGGTGAAAATTATTTTCCTGTTGTTTTGATTGAATATTTTTCCGAATGAGCTTTTACAGTAAAATATTGAATCTTCATTTTACGGAGAACGTTTCCGTTTAGGATCTCTTTAATTTTCTTTACACTGTCGTTTAAACTAGTCTAGTTTGGGCCGATGAGTGTATGAAACTTTCGCCCCTCAAAAGCGTTGCGAATAGAAGAAAAAGATAGCACTTTTTTTTTTCCAGCAACGTTTATTTCGCGACTAGTACAAAGCAAACGGTTATTGTATTAGGAAAGGCCACACCGTATTCTGGTGTTGTTATAAAACAAATACAAGAGAAAATAAAGGAAAAGAGAAGGCATCCCGTATACATGCCTTTTTCCATAGGTAATATGTCTGAAGTTATTTTAGGATCGACTCACACGCTGCACAGACCCCAAGGAGATTAGGTAACAGCCAATCATATAGACCTTATTCATAAATGGCGGTCACATTTATAATTCTTTTGTCCACGTGCAAAGTATCCTAACAAGACTCATTTTAGAGACAGTAATCTGTTCAATTCACTGGATGGTATCGAGGCGTGGTAGGCTAATTTGCACTTCGACAAAAGAATTATAAATTAAACGCCATTTATGAATACGGTCTATGGCGGAAATTTTTGTTCCGAGTGGATAGCCTACTCTCAGAGAACACGTTCCCGCCATATGATGGGCTGTTGCCTAATCCCCTCGGGATCTGTACAGCTTGAGAGTCGATCTAAAAATAACTTAAGACATTACCTATGGAAAAGGGCATGTTTATAGGGGATGCCTTCTTTTCCCCCATTTTTTCTCTTAGTAAATATTATTGGTGTGTATCCGAGATCTAGAATATTCGCTTTTCTACGAAATTACACACTTCAAAAATTGTCATCCGACAGCAATTCCCGATCGAAAATAAATAAATGAGCCAATTATGTTAAAACCATTGACTTTTGCGAGAGGTGTGTTGAAGGTAAGAAACTCTTATGTGGTTTTGTGTTGTTCATCACACCCGGCGACATTTCTTCCCACCAAAAATAGATCAGAGGGGATGGAGTTTTAGATCAGAATAGATCAGTTTTAGATCAGAATAGGGGAATAGATCAGAGTTTTTAATAGCACTAAATACAAGATATACGTGAAACAAGGATGTAGGGCAGACGTTTGCAAATGGTGTCGAGGCATTTTGAGCATATTCCCGGAATAAATGCGGCTGTAACTTTGAAAGGAATACGCGCCAGGCTTTAAAACCTCTCAACTTCTTTTTCCCTAAAAAATGGCAGGTTCTTTTGGCGTAAGTTTAATTTTGGCATGGCTTAGATGTACCACATGTGTGGGATATTTGGGGTGGCTTTATAAGCTTAACCTCCATCCTAGACATCAGCACTGCACTGATGAGGCCCAGAAGGCCGAAACAGTACTGTCTGCAGTTAGTTATATAAATATATATTCCTATATATACCTAAAATTTTTAAAACTCACCACATTCATGTCGTCTTCCGGGTCCCAACGAGGTTTAAAAAGCCCAAAGCCATTAGCTGTGGCAAGCACAGTGTATAGCATGGTGAATGAAGCGAGATACATCTTTCAGTTTATCGTCACAGACCGGACAAGATGATGGAGTTAAAACTGTTGAAAAATATTTTTAAAAGCTCTTAGAAGAGGACGGAAGGGGAAAAAATAAATGTCCGCCGAAGCATTTTAGCCTCCCCCAATATTATATTACAATCACCATTGCTCTTTAGGACCCGACTTTCTGCGTCATTAATTATAATAGAACAGCGTTGTGACACCTACGTTCCAATTTATTGTAAGGTAAAATAAAAAGTGAACGCCATACTTAAGCAGAATATGTTAAAATATGGCCCATGGAGAACTTCCTAACCAATAGGTTAAATAAATAAGCACGGAAAATTCTTCATTCATAATTCGCAATCAATTCTCAAAAAGCTAACACCCCGACCATGACTTACGACGAAAAATAAGCAAGGCCTCGCAATAGAAACGAAATATATGTTTAACACAATACCAACTAGGAGAATTTGAGTGCAAATCACACTAAACGGCTGCATAAAGGAACTTTCAGGATATTGCACCGCCCCCAATATTGAGGACCTGTTTCTTTCTTCATCCAATGAAGATATTCGTTTTATCAAAGGCGTTTGTGTAATGTTTAAAAAAAAAACGAGCAGCAGCAGTGTTTTATCGGGTTTAAAACACGAACCAAGTGTTTAAAAAACACGAACCAAGTGTTTCGATAATGCACAAAGTGCAGTGATTTTACATCGATACCTTCCTCCTTATTAGTGTGCGGTGTTGATAATTATCAGATCTAAAAACACTGCACGTGAGTTCTAAATATTAATTAATTTTCAGCCATTTAAATTTTCCTGGCGGATAGGTTTACCCATTCTCCTTCCAAACTTCTTCAACAAATTTTGTCAACCAAAAACTTAAACGACTCTTGCCGTCATGTTAACAATGTTTTTATCTAGACTTTGGATTTTGTCCCGTTCCAAGTGGAACCCTGCTTCTTCGTTTGCTGCTTGTTATTCGGCCTTGCATTTTACCACCGTGCAAAAATATTAAAGAACCAATCTGTGACATATCGTGTTGATTTTGGGAAGTATTTTTCCAACAAGGCTTTTTCTTCATCGGCGGTTGTCAATTATCTGAACTTTCTCTCACGCAGCATTTTAAACCAACCTTCTTCAACCATCGATCGACTGCAACAAAGAAAGGACTGAAGGCTACGCCTCGTGGGTTTTTAAACCCGATAAAACACTACTGCTTGTTTTTTTTTTTAACGTTACATAAAACACGATGGTGCGAGTTTTTGGAACGGCTTCAAAAACATTCCACAAAAAGCGTGTCCCTCGGGAGTCCGAAGAAGTGTTCAAATTGTGAGGGGAAGATATTAGCATTCAAGAAAAACAAATGGACCTTATAAAGAGTATAGTAATTTTAAAAGCAGCTTTTTTTTCCTTCAGTCCTTTTTTTGTTGCAGTCGATGGCAGGAGCCCATCTGCAACTTCCATACAGCGTCTGTGAAACGGCGTTTTCACAAGTAGGTTTATTTTTAGACTAGCCCTTCCCGCTAATAGACCTTTTCGGCTTGTACATTTTGTTTTCCCAATACAGATCATGTGATAATACTCAGGAGGTTTGGTCTTTTGTTTTGTTCATTAAAATGAGGGCTCGAAGCATGAATATGCCTGCATGCACTCTTTTTAATGAACAAAACAAAGGACCAAGCCTCCTGAG
>NC_090886.1:28336890-28349390 GCF_036669925.1 Montipora capricornis
AACATCAACAACACCAGTTTAAACGATATCTTACGAAAATCGGCATGGTGGCATATTTTAAGCTGCTCTTTTTATTTTTAGAAAAATAATTTCATGAATTCAGCAGAGTCATCGTGTTTATGAAAGAAAGGTCACGTGACGAATTGTTGCAACTCTGTGGAGTGTAACTAAGAAGGTGTAGTCGAAGGTAAGTTGACACAAATGTTTCTGTTCAGAAAATAATTCATTCACCTTTACCACCACTCCCCAGCTCAAACTGCAGTTTTGTCCTATTTGAAGCAATTTTCTCACTTTATTTTCTCTCTTTTAACACGTAAATTTCTATGGTGGGCTATGTTCGTGTTTTTCAACGAGCGTCTATGCTCCAACAGCCCTTGCGAACTGTCTCGGTCCCGAGGGGCTCTCGCCAAACTAAAGTATGCGTGCCAGCTTCAGAAAGGTGCAGGCCTTCCTACATGTGTTTAAGTGATTGTCCTTGCTGTTGATGGTTCTTTCAGTTACCATATCACCAACCCAGTAAGGAGAGCTGGGCAAAGGAACCAAGAGGGCCGAAAGATATAATGCTAATCAGAAGGCCTACCTTGAGGCTTTAACATCAGCCTGGGCGACTAGGAGAAAGCTGAAACCTAATTTGGTCACCAAAGAAATGCGGCGATGACTCGGTTCAGACTGTTCATGACAACGGAATTTCTTTCTGCACAACACATTTTACCTCTCTTTTCATGTTTGGCAGGGAAACTGCGACAGCAAGTACAGGTAATGGAGCAAGATGTGCTTGCTGTAGAGGAACATGCGAATTTCACCTCAGCAAGAGACTCTGTGCTTTCGTGTCTGCACCACATCAGCCACCCTATTCAAGTTGTAGATCAGTGCAATGTTTGTGCTTTGGTGAAATGCAAGGGGCTACTTCAGGAACTATTTGAGGGGTTAAAGCTGGAAGTACCAGCCACAGTGGTTCGAAGGAAACGGCCTTACATATCCGTCCTTCGAGAAATTGTAGATAGTTGCCCTTGTTCGTTAAAATGAAAGGCTCTGGACATTAGAAAGTTTACTCAGACTACGGCAACCGTGACAGAACAAAATTTTGATCACAGGGATTGCAGCTATTTCAAGGTTATTACAGATCATTCAACTAAAAAGTGAACATAATATTAGCCATACAGGACTGATCTTATTTGGTGTGCCATTATTAAAGTAAAGAAAAAGAATAAAATGACTGAAGTCAGTTTGCCTTATGTGTTATTGGGTTCATGTGAAATCTTAAATTTAGTCATTTCATCAATACGGTATACTGAATTTTCTTTTTGAAACTCAAGTGCAAAGCCATTGTCTTCTTTTGACGGGTTTTTCGACTATACCGTTGCCATAGTCGTTTCTTGAATTCCCTATTATTGGCAAAAATAACGCCAGCTTTCTCTATTCCATTTTGTGGCCTTCAAAAACGAAAACTTGAACATTTGAACAAAGTCGTCATATGGATTGCGCGAGAGAGATTTGATTGAGGAGTGGTGGTAAAGGCAAGTGAATATTAAAGTCCTGAACAGAAACAGTTCTTTTAATTACCTTGCACAACAACTCCTTAGTTGATTGCACGGAATTGTCTTGCAACTCGACGAGCCACGTTTGTCAGGCCGCGGAAGAAATTTTAACGCAGCCTAGCACAAAGAATGCACTTCAACGAAATACTAGTTTCAACGTCAATTGATATGTACCAGTGGGCTTTTGGGGGTGTGGAAGTTAGATAAAATGAACTCACTCTCTCAGCTGTTTTTATTAGGGTATTTGTAACAGCCAAAATAAATTTATGCTTCAGAAAGACCAAGAAATGTGTTACGATCTGCCCAAATTGCATTGAAAGCTGTGATCGCGTTTATGTACACGAGCGATAAAAAAATAAACCAAGTAACAGGGCGCTATAGGCATATTTTTATCGCCTAAAAAATTTTCATCTCCTCGGATTTCCTAGCTAAAAGTCTAGTGATCCGAAAATTATAGGGATCAAAACGTACCTTTTGGAAAATTTTAGCCAGAAAAAAGGCTCCCGAACATTCTAGGTGACCTTTTTAGGGTAAAAATCCGTTAAAAATGAGCAATTATACCATTTTTCAGATGTTCGAAAATCCTAGGAGAGGCAGGAAAGCAAGAAATTTTACAACAAATGTTCCGAAAATTATAAATCTCAAATCGTCTTCCGAACAGATATTTTCCGAAAATTGACGTTGGGTGCCCCTGATACCCAGTATTTCTCCTTCCCGAGGCGCCAAACAAAAAGAGCGAAGGACATTGATGTATATGTATTTCTCGTTCATAAAGCATGATGATCGAGTGAAAAACCGATCAATCCCCTTGTTGATATGTATCTCTCGTTCTTATAGTGCGTTGATCGAATCATTTTACAATTCGGTTAACTTTCATTTTACGGTTCGGTTAACTACAGGAAATAGCACTCGATTCCTGTTTAAGACTAAGCGCTCGTTTCAGTGATTAGGCCTAAGCACTCTCGTAAAATTGTAGCTTTCATTTTGTGCTTCGGTTTACTACACTATTCACGAGTGCGTGTGAAGAAGAAAGCACTGCAGTACACTTTTAAGTGTACTGCAGTGCTTTCTTCTTCACACGCACTCGAAAATAGTTAAAAATACACGTTTCACGAGATCTTGTGAGGAAGAAAGCACTCGTTTACTGATTACGCCGAAGCGCTCGCTTCCGTGATTAGTCCAAAGCACTCTCTTGAAATATTAGCTTTCATTTTGTTGTTCGGTTCACTACACTTTTCACGAGATCGTCTTGCCCTTGAACAATTTTCATTCCTCGACTACGGGATTGCGGACCGCGATGGCAGTTCATTATAGCGATATTTCAAAAGTGTAAGCGCTCGTTTCAGTGATTAGGCCTAAGCACTATTGTAAAATTTTAGCTTTCATTTTACGGTTCGAAGAAAGCAGTCGTTTACTGATTACGCCTAAGCGCTCCTTTCAGTGATTAGGCCTAAGCACTCTCTGCTTTGTGCTTTACCTTGTTGGCGATTGTGGCAAAATTGTCATTTTCGCCATATTTGCCAAATTCGCCAACATTTTCTCTTTTTTGCCATTTTTGGTTGTTGCGTGCATTTCTGGACATATCTCCGATGGCTTCGGTGGTTCAGTGACATTGCAAGCGCACACCGAGCCGGACGTTCGGCGAACAAGTTCTTGCTGGAGTAGTAATAATTTTTTGGGTTTGTTAAACATGCTTAAATGTTGTTTTCACTTACTTATTTTCAGAAATAAATAACATATCAGTTACTCCGAATTAATCACAATTTCAATTAGAAAATCAAATGGAAGTTTTAATCCAGGGAAAGGCTCTCGTTCAGATTATCTTTGTCTTCTACACTGATTTGACTGAACAGCTAATAATTTATTGTTGTCGGAGATTGTGTGAAAAGTGTAGTTGACCGAACCGCAAAATGAAAGCTAAACTTTTGCGAGAGTGCTTACTGGGGCCTAATAAGTGAAAGGAGCGCTTAGGCTTAATCAGTAAACGAGTGCTTTCTTCTTCACATAATCTCGTGAAAAGTGTAGTTAACCGAACCGCAAAGTGAAAGCTAAAGAGCGATACCTGGTTTAGTCAAGTGTTCATGTCTATTTTTAATTCGTTTGGGAAAACGGCGGAACGTTTTAGCTCACTTACTAGAGCGGAGGGGTTGGCGCAGTGGTAAGATCTCTGCCTTCCAACCCTAAGGTCCCGGGTTCCATTCCCGGTTCTGCCGAGAGTGGAATATTTGGCGACCTTCTTTCCCGCTGAAGTTCACTCAGCTTTCCATCCTTCCGAGGTCGGTAAAATGAGTACCAGCATGCATGGACTGCTTAGAAGCGGCTGCAATTTGCGCCTGTATATGCTTCCAGTCCGCTGGGGGTAAGTTGATCATTGTAAAGCGCCTTTGAGACGTTTGTGATAAAGGCGATATATATATGCACCACTTTACTTTACTTAAGGTGCTTGGAAATGGTCGAGGTATAACGCGGTTACATGATATTCATGGGGATTTGTTTTTGCTTAAATGAGTGCTTAGTATTTAAACTAGTGAATGGTAATCAGTGAAATCAACCAAGTCTAGTGTGCAGTTTAGACGTTCTGGAACTCACTTAGAGAGTCTGGCTATTCTAGAACTCTAGACATTCTAGAGCCCACAGAGGGTAACATATAACAATTGAGAATTCTAGAACTTAGAACTCTAGAAATCGGAACTCTAGAACTGCGAATTTTGACTTTAATCAGAACTTTAGAAGTTTGCACATACGACCATTTTACTAGAGCGGTTCTAGAATGATATAGAACTTTCTATAGAGCTCTTCAAACTAGAGCAGTTCTAGAATGCTATAGAACTTTCTAATGTCATAACCTTGACCATTCTATATTTCACATATAATCAATATAGAGCTCTTCTAACTAGAACAGTTCCAGAATGCTATAGAAGTTTCTAATGTCTTATGGAATTAATCACAATTTCAATTAGAAAAACAAATGAAAGTTTTCATCCAGGGAAAGGCTCTCGTTCACGCAGAGTATTTTTTTCTTCGTCACTGAAATCAGTGGATTTGACTGAAAAGCTAATAATTTATTGTTGTCGGAGATTGGATGACAAGAATTTCTGTCGCAATCGGAAATTCAATGACCTGGATTTGTGAAAATCTTGTTCAGCTTCATGCTTTAAAGAACGAGGTATAGTGTGGAGTGCAATGTTTCGTGATGTTGACTTTCGCCTCATGTCTTAAAGAACGACTAATGTTACATGTGTAGCGCGCTTGTATCGCCTCATGGCTTTAAGAACGACGTATATTTCAAGTGTCGCGTGCGCTTGTTCCGCCTCATGGCTGAGAGATATATTCTGTCACGCGCGAACTGACTTCTGAGAGTCCGATTGACTCGATCGGATCGGATTCGATCGAGTCTGTTTGCCAACTTTTTCAGCCCCCCTCGCTCCTGTTAACCGTTACTTCCGGTACCACAAGCGCCATGCACCCATTTCCGGTTCCGGTCGCGATCGGACTCAATCCGCCTGCGAGTGAAGACAACCCGACTCAGGTCGAGTGTATTGGACATGTATGGAGCAATTTTGACGGGATCATTTGAGGGTTGAAACGCTTGTATGACCAGAGGTCGAATTCACATTCATACGCGGATGGGGAGAAGGTGTGGCTGTACAATCCGCAGAGGAAGGGAAGGGGAAAGGGCACTGGGAAGTCATTAAACGTGCGCCAGACGTGGTTTATCGTATTCAGAAGAATTCCAGAGGAAATTTTTACATCACGACCGTCTCAAACCGTTTGAAGAACGGAAAACTTTTGACAATGGAGGGAGGACACTTGACAGCTGAATTACTGATGTCATTTCCGGCAGCCGCTTCACGCAGCGGAAAAGCATCGATTTAACTTTAGTTCAGTTGAAAAACATTTCAAGCACGATGTGATCTAGCTGGACTTTTTGCTAGTGAAAGGAAGGAGATCAAGCATTGTTTCCGTTGACTTTTATTTTATTTGTGTTCAATTGTTAGAGGAGGATTCAAGGATTCGTCTTTTCTCATTAAATCTTATTGTTGAACGGCCTCCTGATGCAGGAGAGCATCATTTTTCGGGTGAAGGGAGGCAAAGGTATTGAAAAGCCTAGTGTTAAATGCGCAAACTTACTGTAATGTGCTTGAGCTGGATGAAGAGACAGTTACTTGGCGTTAAGCTTTCGCAACTGATATGCACGCAACAATGACTCAAAAAAGAGCTAGACTTACGGTTAGGGATTGTGCGAGTGTGCTGACTCTTGACGAGAGGTACGTTGTTCAGTTTCTTCGATTCCGTTTGTGAATAAATCCGTTGACATTGCAGCAGTTAGCAGAGCCGTCGCATTACAATATCACCGACCTTAATTGCAACGAAGGTGACTAACCAAACTAACGTTGTTTTTTTTTTTCAGAGTCAAGGTAAATTTGCGCGAAAATTAAAGAAAGAGTGTTGACCTGATACAAAACCATGTTTCCCAGTTTACCCCGCGAAAGGACAACATCGGTCACTTTGGAAAACGAAAGCCTTTCTATGGACTTAGAGAAAATAAAGTAAAATTACTAAACATACTTGTCCATAGTCTCGCTGATTTCCAAAATATCCATAATCGTACATTTGGAATTTTTTGGAATTCACCATCTGTTGAAAAAGGAATTATGAACACATTTGTGAGAGAGACTACAAAAAGGCCTATACATAAAGAAACAGACCTCTCTAGAAGTTCACGACAAGTCGCCGACTGATTTTTCCATACTCCATCATACGTCACTTGACATCACTTCAACCACATGCTGACGAACAACGACAGTTCTGTGATTTTCCTTTACATATGCGGTTTTGCCTTACCTTATTTACTGTAAATCATGTCTTTAAAAAAATGTACGGATACATATATGTTTTAGGAAGTCGCGGGCACAAGTTTTAAATATCAAAAAAGATAATAAAGCGAAACATATAAAACTAAGAAAGGACTATGTTTTTTTTTTGATGATCTCAGCTGCTTTTGAAGGAATTTGAGGAGCTCTGCACAAAATATCGTATTACCTGTAGCCAGTGGATCGCGTTTTTAACAGAAGTCCCTGCGGGTGTGTGTGTTACATACACTGGAATTCGTGTCTGTTGAAATAAAAGGTAAGAAAGGTCAAATATAGCTTGACACTGCCTCACATCCCACAAATGACTACGAAATAAAATAAAATAAAATAAAGAAGGAAATTGAGAAATAGGTATGTCGAGAAATGCAAATAATTAGACGCACACGGATTTCAATAAGCGTCACGAAGTGTCCCCAAAATGACGCTCCTCAAATAAGGCGAAACGCCGGGCTACATTTACCCTGTCCTACTGAATGACCCTTTTCTTGTCCCTAATCTTTTTTTTTTAGAAATAGGTAGGAATGCCAATACTTCATGCACAACTTCGTGTTGGATATCATATTACTTGCATTTCTGGACACAAGTGAACGAACAGAGATATATGTTTTAGCATACGTTGTTCAAATTTTTCCGATTAAAACCGCACAAAGTGAACATCACGGCAGCGCAAAAGGGTTGATAGATAGTCTTTGAACAGACGTGTTTCCCAAACCATTGAACTATGGGTCCGGATGGAAGGAAGTCGCGTTTACCCAACATCAAGTGCACCGTCTTTGAAAAATAAGGAAATAAATGTGTTAACATTAATAAACCCCCAACGATAAGTCTCTTATTTTTAAAGAAATGTACTATGATCATGCATGAAATAATATACAATAACGGAGTTAACACATGTAAGCCACCGAGTTGACCTTCGCCTTGAGTACTGCATGCTGTAAAGATTGCCTCAGAGCGTGACAAAGAACTTGAAACCTTTGAGGTCACATATGTGTGCCTCAGCAAAGGGAGAGTTATTCTCGAATAGATCAATTTCGATATATTAGAATTCAGTCCTGAACAGAAGGCATCATCTCGAGGCTCTGGGGAATAAATATAATGATTTGAATGAGTTTATTCCACAGAGCCTCTAGATCGCGCCTTTTGTTTAGGACTGAATTTTAATATATCGAAATTGGTTTATTAATAGTCCAAATACAACTTTCAAACGGCCTAAACTGAGTGCTTTGAGGAACTTGTACGAGGTTGGCATTGTGGTATACAACAGACGCATGCAGCTCGTGAAAACAATGCTAAATGTACGTTGTCCACTTACCAATTATAAACGTAGGAGGAAAACACTAATTCTCCAAACTTTTAGGGAGTTATATCACCATCAAACGAAAGTAACCTTTAATATGTAGCTAAGCGGTATCTTAAGTATCCAGCGACTATTCGGTTGATCTTGCTTACGTTGTGCAATATGGGCGAGCTATCCAGTAACTGGATTGGTAAGGAAGAAAAATATAAGCTATTTAAACAATTATTCTTTGAAATCGAGGTGAATAGTGGTAGAATATTTACCGAGCCGCAAAGCGGCGAGGTAAATATTCTGCCACTTTTCACCGAGATTAAAAAGAATAATTGTTTTAGTATATACTCACGAAGTGATCTCAACAACAATTGCAGAAACAACCATCCAAAGTCGATTTAATTGGCATCTCAATTCATGCGTGGAAAACGTGCAAGCGGCACAAAGCATGCGCGAAAGTGTTTACAGAAGCTTCAAACATGGCAAATCTAAATAACCTTCGTTAAAATCCTCGTCACAGACAGCAAAATGGTCATTTAGCAGGGGCACCCAACGTCAATTTTCGGAAAATATCTGTTCGGAAGACGATTTGAGATCTAGAATTTTCGGAACATTTGTTGTAAAATTTCTTGCTTGCCTACTCTCCTAGGATTTTCGAACATCTGAAAAATGGAATAATTGCCCATTTTTAACCGATTTTTACCCTAAAAGGTCACCTAGAATTTTCGGGAGCCTTTTTTTTGCCTGAAATTTTCGACAAGGTAAGTTTTGATCCCAATAATTTTCGGATCACTAGACTTTCAGCTAGGAAATCCGAACAGATGAAAAATTTTAGGGGTTAAAAATATGCCTATATCTACCTTTTAATACTATAATACGTTTAACAATGCTATGTTTATGTGGTTTTGAACTATATCCTCGTTGGGTGCCCCTGAGTTAGCACCGTTTAAATCAGAAATCTAAATCGAAAGTCTGCTTGTTGAAACATTTTCACCGTTCGATCAAAGTTTTTGAGGTTCATTTGAAATGGAAATTGAAAGTGCAGTTGGTAAAGGATCCACATGAAATGGTGGCTCTAATAGGCCTTATCACGGTTTTGGACGCCATCTTGACGGGTAGGCAAAGCGGTCAGAAATTACAGTGTTTGTATGGGAATCCGATAGCAAATAACTTCTTCCAAAATTGAAATTTACACAATTTGTGAATCAAAACGTTGAAATACTAGGTAGAAGATTGTATTCACCAAGTTTGAAGGATGTAGCTTCCCTATAAGTCGCTGAGCTATTTTTTTTTTAATTTTCCATCCATTTGTCTTTAAATTTTTTCCCGCGAACCGCGTCTAGACGTTTGTCTACCCAGCCAAATTTACAGACAAGTGTGTGGAAAATTCAAAAAATTAACTGAGAGTCTTCTACTTCTAGCCAAGCTACACACTTCAAACTTAGTGAATACAATCTTTTACCTAGTATTTTAACGTTGCGATTCAGAAATTGTGAAAAATTCAATTTTGGAAGAAGTTATTTGCCATCGGATTCCCATACAAACACTTTAATTTCTGACCGCTTTGCCTACCCGTCAAGATGGCGTCCAAAACCGTTATAAGGCCTATTGAGGTGAGCGTTAGTTTGTTGTAAAATGACCCGTCTTGTTTCCTTGCAACCATGTTAACTTCCTTAAACATTTTTTTTAATTTCTCGATTTCACTAAAAAATTCGTTTTGATGGGCGACCAACCCTACAAGAGAGAATTACTCCGAGTGAAACAAATTGTTGGCGTGAAGATTGTTTAATTTTCAGCAATAATTATCTGGGAAAACGAAGTCAAACACTGGTTGGCAAAAGTATGAACTCATCTCTTACCTTTGAAAACTTTTAGGCCAAATTTGTAGCCTTCTTTGTCTTCTGTAGCACAGCATCATCTTGTATTCTCAATATTTCCGATTCATAAATGCTGGCGAGTTTACGCCGGCCATTTTGTTTTGTTTGGATCAAGCATTATTCACTCCGTAGGGAGTGAATAATGCTCAATTACTCCGAGATAGCGAACCAATGAGATTGCTTGAAACGCCAAGATAACTAAGTGAGTATATACTAATCTATCTTGTATGCTCCCGTTGTGGTTAAAACCTTAAATTCGGTTATCTTACAGAGTCTCATAGGCTAGAATAGAAGAAAAAAGGACTAAAATAGACTATTTTATTTCTCCTTTAACCGATAATGGTCTAGATCTTGTCTTGTGGTGTTGTCGTTGCCATAGACGACTTCGTTTCTCGCCCTAACTCCTAACTGAATACAAGCCGACTTATTATTTTTTAATATAATGATTTTTTTTTTTTAAAGAAAAATGAATTTATCGAAACATATCCTTTTATTGACACTTACCAGCTCTAAAGCGTGAGCTTCGGTGTCTTATTTGTTTAAAATTAAAAGAAAACGAGGATACATGTTTGAGTGAAGGATCTTAATTTAAACGATCATACTACATACCTTAATTTCCATGGAAGTTTCGCTAGGAATGGTCAGGAAAGGGGTCTTTGTATGACCTATAGTACCTATTGGTGCAAGAGCGAAAAACGTCTTCACCATTTTAGCCAACTCTTTATTCGTGGAGAACTCGGCAAAACCGATTGTAGTTCCCTGGGAATGAGCAATGTAGTAAAGCGAGGATTGCGATGTTTTGGTCGTCACAAATTTCAACATGGCAGGAAGATCGTATTGGGCCATCTCGTCCCAGCTGCAAAAAAACAAAAACAAAAAAACAAAAAAACAAATAGGCGAAAGTCAGCGAGTTCAGATGCTCTTAGTTTCATTTCGTAGGGGAAAAATGTCAACGGCAATGTTTTGATTGATAAACTTTGCCATCAAAGTTGCGTTGTGTTTCACAATACGTGAAATTACTTCTGAAGGTTACACCAAAGTCACAGGCTTTTAAACGGTACAATAGTTAGTTTGCCTCAAATTGTACCCTGTTTGCTAAGGGGGGGGGGGGGGGGTCCTTAAATTCCCTCTGTAACGAGAAGGAAAGGAAACCTTTGCACGGATCTCCTCGATACTTTGTTGCGTGTGCGCGACATGATGTCATTGCAAAGCCTCTTCCGCAATTGGGCACGCGTCAAAATTAAAGCTGGTTATAGTAGTAGTAGTAGTAGTAGTAGTAGTAGTTGTAGTAGTTGCCGTGGCAGTGGTAGTGGCAGTGGCAGTGGCAGTGGCAAAGGCAGCAGTAGCAGTAGCAGAGCAGTAGTAGTAGGAGTAGCAGGGGCAGCAGCAGTCGTCGTCGTCGTTGCAGTAGTAGTAGTAGCAGCAGCAGGAGCAGCAGCAGCAGCAGCAGCAGCAGCAGTAGTAGTAGTAGCAGTAGTAGTAGTAGTAGCAGTAGTAATAGTAGGAATAGTAGGAGTAATAGTAGTAGCAGTAATAGTAGTTTCTTTATTTAAACTCGGTTAAAAATATTCAGTAAGAACAAAATTGTTTTGATTACAATAGCAGACTTGAAACGGTTACTTGTTGATTTTAATTATTCGTTCAAATTTCTGGATGCCGTCGAGGAGGTCCGTGCAGAGGTTTCGTTTCCTTGTCGCTAGAAAAGTAAATCAAGAAAACCTCTTCCAAGCAGGGTACTAAAAGTAGAACAAATTATCATCACACGAAGTTCTTGGGAGTAGGAATGGCGCAGTGATGAGAGCACTCGCTTCCCACCAATGTGGCCCGGGCTCGATTCCCAGACTCTGCTTGATACGGAGTTACGTTTGTTCGTTCTCTACTCTGCACTAAGAGGTTTTTCTCTGGGTATTCCGGTTTTCCCTTCCCTCAAAACCAACATTTGACTTGATTTGCGTTAAATGTTAATTTTAATTTACGGTCTCCTCAATTAGTGCTCCGACGCTAGAACGACTAGACTCTCAAATAAAGTTCCTTTCCTACTTTTCCCTTCCGATTGTGTTCAGTATTATTCTCTTTTAGGCCAATGGAGAGCCACCTCTTCCATGATCTCATTTGGTACATCTTTTTTTACCGTGACAACACAAAGAATATTACCTAAAGTCCCAAAATTTGTTGGAATTTGTTTTGTATTTGATATGACGTAGACCATAGGTATTTCCTCGCACGTTGCCCAACCAAACATCAAAGCCTGCATCAGCCATAAGAAAGCCCAAGCTTTGATTAGGGAAGTTTGCGACCCAGTTGTCCGAGGCACACAGCATACCATGCTGTAGGAATACCACTGGCTTCGGACCTGAACAGCTATCCTGGTCACAAGTGTCCTGGTTGACTTCATTTCTTCCTCCTGGTATTCTCTGAATGTAGATGAGGTAACCGTCTTCTGTCTCAACGGTGTACTCCTCTGCTGGGTATCCATTGTAACTAATCATTTCAGTCTGAAGGACGAATACAATTAATTAGTTTGGTCTGTAAAGGGAACCCAAACACCATGAAGGTATAACAAATACAACGACAACTTTGTTTTCTTGTATCCTAGGTGTCCTTTTTAAGGCCGTGCATGAATTTTGTGTACTTTTCTTAAGTTAAGACGGTTGGTGATGATCACAACCATTTTGACATCCAGCCAACCTCAACCATTTTGAAATTCAATTGGCAGCCATTTTGAAAAACAGCATAAAAGCACAAAGGGTAACATTATACATCTTTCACTTGTCTGTTCAACAAATGTGACTCACTTAGTAGGCAAATGTCGGTTTTTATTCATAAGTATAGCAGCCATTTTTAACCAAAATATATCAATGAAAAATAAATAAAAAAGTAAATAAATCGGCTAGAATAATTCTGCTTTCATTCCCCTAAAAAG
>NC_090886.1:28359390-28369390 GCF_036669925.1 Montipora capricornis
CTTAGTACAGAGCATAGTATTTGAGAGTGATTTTCTCAGAAGGTCGAGAATCGGAAGACAGTCACAAAAAATCGATTTTTCTTTTATTTCACCAAAACATACCTTTGAGTGAAGTTATTCAAGTAAAAATAGTTTAAAGTGCCCACGATTTATTTTACGAGCGAAATTTAGGAAAGATCATAAATTGCATATAATGGGGGTTTTCGCGACTTAAAATGTTCAAAATTTCACGCTTCATTAGGAAAACATGGGGGGGGGGGGGGGGGCGTAAAAACGATCCTATGGAAATGAAACTTGGCAAAAATATTATTTCATTCCTATACCTTAAAATCGTACAATTAGTTACTTGAAGTTTTGTTTGTAGCCTTTTGACTAAGCCTTATTTGTACACCCACCATTTGCATCGATTTCTCTTGGGAAGGAACAAGCAAAGACCAAACTTGACTAGTATAAATGGCTTCTGGTATACATGATTTGGTCAAAATATCTACATTTTAGAAAACCTTGGTTATTGTTGTTCCCACCAGAAAAGTTATAGCTCTGGGAATGACATTGTTCCCGGTCAGTAAAATAAACAGTTGTGGCATGTGAGCGTTAAAACAGGCTAGAACGACTTACCGCTACTTACGTTCCTTCAGCTGCTTTAGAAATGATTTTAACTTTCCAGTGTCCTTTTGAGTTGTGCTGTAAAATATATCCAGTAAAAGAGCAAGCATAAACGGCCATAAAATTCGACAAGGCTGATATGTAAGATGTGCAAGTACCACTTAGTAGAAGTCAGTCAGGGTCAGTCATGCGTGGAACCTTTTGCAGAAGTAGTGGCAAGTAACATAGAGAGTTTACGCAGGACGTTTAACGGGAAATGGCCAACGCAAGATTACCATTTATTTCGTTTTCTTTTTATCGAATTTTCAATAAAACCAATATAAAAAAAAAACAAAAACAAATGATCATTCATTTACAAAAAACACAAACCTTTTAAAAGATTAAGAACATACATATTAAACAAGAGTGGACCTAACAAGGATCCCTGTGGTACCCTGGTTCTAATAGTTCTCCACGAAGAATATACTCCATCAACTCTTTGACTCCTACCTGTAAAACCATACGAAGAAAGGAGAAATACTAGGAACAAGGGAAATGAGTGCGTATCCATTAAGCTCTGTGTTTTCATCTCGTATTTGCGGCGTATCCACCCAATTTAGGTTATAGCTTCGAGGTGGCAGGGTATTTTGCAGTTAAACCAACCAGCGGCGTTGCTACTTGTATAAACGGACGAATGCCTAATTGATAATAAAAACGAAAGAGAAGCAAACAATTAAATTTAAAATATACAGTAACTATGTTCGAAATGCATCATTGGCTTCAAGTCATTGTTCTTTGTTTCTTTCTTTGGAATGTTGTTTGTAAAGTGGCGAATATCGGTTTCCCAGGTGAAAAGAACGTGACTCATCATTGGACCGAAGAGGCACGGCAAAGAAAAGAGGCGGGGGAATATAGTGAGTCAAAATTATGTGGAATCATGATTGCATGAGTCTTCTTCGATGATTTCATATAATGTCGCAAAATTAAGTTCGAAACTAAATGGAAAATGACTTCCGCTAGTAGAAATTACTAAGTTGAAGAGTTCACAAATTAAATCCCGTGCTTATTCTCCTATCCCCCTTGCTGTGTCTTTTTATTTTATGAACTTAAAGTTGGAGAGACCAGCGACTTAGGCAGTTGCAATCTAGCCTTAAAAAATCCAGGCTTGAACGAGATTCGAACTCATGACCGCGCGATCGCGCTGCACTTCCTCTACCAACTGACTGCATGGAGATGTCAAGCCTGTTACGTTGGGCGCTGGTCCGTTGCGAGTTCAATTTTTTTTATTTCATGGTACTGAGGTTTATCCACGAAAATCATAGTGAATAAAATTCGTACTGATTCTAAACGTAGCCAATCAGGAACACGAACGTCAAAATTTCGCTGTGAAGAAATATCAAGCAGAAATATCACCAAGCAGCGACGCGAACGACGAAATTTCACTAGTGATGAATGAACGCATCGAATGGGACATTATCCGACAGCCAATGCACAAAAACCAAGCGGTTTACGTAATGGCCGACGGAAAGGTTTGCTTCTGTTTGCTCAGTTGGGGAATTTATTTTAGAACAAGAAAGCAAAAATACCACTGAAAAAAAAACGAGATGTAAGATTGCTTGAAAAACGTTTGAAATTCAAGGTCGAAGACAGGAAAATGAACGTCATTCCAGAAGTTGAGCTGAATGAATTAGTTCATCAGCTAATTTGTCATCTGTGTCTGCACTAAAGAAGTACTTGTTGACGGGGAGTCAACCTCACTGCTGAAGTGATGGAGTTATGTGGTCGAATTTCTTTCGGTCGCTGATTATCCTAAATGTAAAGTTTTGCAGACTGAATTCTTTTGATATTCTTTGCTGATGTGTTAGATCACATGACGTCATTTATTAATCAATAGCTTAAAAGTTTAGCATGTAAGCGTTGTTTATTATGTATTATGTAAATTCAGTCACGCACAAACTCCGGCGCATTGCATTCTTATACCAGCTAGTGAGTCCTCGATCCAGCTCTCGCAAGATGTTAAAGTTAGTATTGATTGGCCATTAAATAGGAAATTTCAAATTAAAATAAACAAGAGTCTTTTTGAAATCACGAATTAAGACTTGGGTCAATTTGTTTTTAGTTAACGTAGTTTTCAAATAAGAAGGAAAAAAAAATGGCGTTTTGATCATAGTACCAATTTAAGTTAATTGGAACACTAATTTCCATGGCTTTACGTCATCAAAACCCAAGACCTACTTGCAGGCGTTTGACGCTCCAATTTCTTACAAATTAAAAATGTGGTAATTTTGTAATACAACCTATAACTATTCTAGTAATAGTTGACACTATACTTTCCCCCGCTTTTAAGTATAATCTATAGCTAAGAGTAGAGTTCAGTGTGAATGGTCCGCAATCCTGGACAAAAAGATGGGGGCAGCGAGCAAGCTCTCCCCTACCCCTACTTACAATGTTGATAATCGGGTGATTTAAATCTCTACAGCATTGATTAGGGGAATGGGCGATACGTGATCCAGCTCAAGTGTCCCAACTTCTTTTGGCCGGAATTGCAGGTAGAGAATGGCCGTTTACAAACGGTGCAGCTTTAGCATAGGGTACTGATTGGTGTTGAGGAGGGGAGAGAACAAATCGGTGCTGAATATGAAAAGGGCGTTGCACAGTTTGGTATCGTTAAAAATGCAAGGAATACAGGTTACATCATGGTGGCTACGGTGGTGTGCCACCTTTAATGTCAGTGCTTGATCTGGTTTATGTAATCGCAGATACAGGATTAAACGGCCAACAATGCAACTCATGACATCGTGGTTTTGCCTGTTTTATATTCGATTTTTGTGTTCCGATAATTTATTCGCAAGTTTACTAAAACTTTGAAAGAACTGGTACTTTTGGTCTCAGGCAAAAATGCAGCAAAAATATAATAATAACTTGCGGCCTTTTTCTTCAATCCACGTCGAGTTCAATCTTGGGTATTTCTAAACAACAACCACTTCTGGGGACAGATCCTTGTAAAATTTTGGAACCACGAAAAATAGCTGCTCCAGCTGTCGATTGCACCGCACATAACGTGTGGTCGCGACAAAATAACATCAATCCAAGGGAGACTTGCTGTTAAGCGGTTTCATGAAAAACATGGGTTTATTGGGAGTTCTCAGTCTCTCGCGGGGTCATTAAACATACCCTAGGTAGATGTTATGTTATCGTATCCTGTGCATGACTCTCCGTGACAGATGGCAAGATATTTTCAACAATAATGTTAAACCCCCTCAATGTAGTTTGCCGAATTACCAATACCCCCTTGATTGTGACGTTACGTTTCCATGTATCGCTATCGGCCGTTTTCTGCTTAGCGTTCTGGCAAATCGACATTTTGCCTGGTACACAAACTATACACGCCGACTACAATGATGCTTCCTCCGGATTTTGTCTGTGGGCAAAATCCCTCCAGGGGGCAATAAGAGTCCAGTAAGCGCGGACAACCGACAACGATGCTTTTGGGCAGGCAAAATCCCTGCGAGGGCGGCAATGCAAATGATACCGCACCTCTTCCCTTGTCTTTATCTTTCTTCTTTCCATCCGAACGGCAGTCCGTCCCCACTACAAGACAATCTCTCGCTTCTATAGTCTTTCGTTTTTTGGTCCGCGTGCGGTCAAGGTCCAGTAGCGTTACAAGTTCATGCATGTAAATTGCATAGCTAGATCACCGTAAGACAAATCTTTCCCCATTCGTTACTCTAGTAGCCTGCGAACGCAGACGTATTTCTGGCGGTCTTTTGACCACCGGAAATTCGTCTGCGTTTGCAGGTTATTGCTCTAGGTGTTTTTTGTTTGCTTTTGTTTTGTTTTTTTTTTTGAAGCATTCGACAATCGTAATCTCATATTCTCCCTATTTCTGTCATACGCTTCTCACGCGGAAGTCACAAGGTGACTCACACAGAGAAACTGATACAAAAGCACCACACGATTTCTTACTCCGTGATCAAGACATTTAGTTTCACTCCGTGATCGAGACAGGTCGCATAAACGTCTCGACAAAGTATTTTCCCGTCATTGGATATATTTTCAGAATAACTTGAAACATGTTGCTAGTTCCGCTGGTTGTGCTCTACTTTGTATTCTTTTTAACTGATGTCGAAGCGTCGAAACTTCATCATCCCAATTTACCGGAAGAAAACATGAATGTGGTGAGTTAAGTTGCCGTTTTAATTATTTAATTTTGCAAATAAGACATTATTCTAATGATATATACCGGAAAAAAAATCCTTAAGTCAAAATTTTAAATTAAATGATCGCAGCGAAAGATTGAAGAATTCTTTTAATGAAATACCATGTCCTTTGTCTCGCTGTTACAATGACTGATGTAATAAACCGAAGAAAACAGTTTTATCAGGTCACTAACTTATTAGTATTTTTTTTTTTTTTCACATTGGGGTTAAAACAACAATCACTATCAAAAGATAATTTTGTTGAACTGAAATCTTTTAACCTCGAAAGTGAAAATCGTTTTGCTGAATAACGTCAACATGCACGTGCATGCACATCTGAAACATTAATCTGAACTTTCAATTTTCAACGGAATTTGAGCAGAAGACCCTTTTTTTTTACATTTCCCTGTCGCTTTGGGAACGAGGGAAGACATCTCCATCAGTTACAGCAATCCGCAACGGTTCATGACACTATCTTAACTCGTGTGACACCTTTGGAAGCTTCCCTGTCAAAAAAAGCGAACAAACATACAGAGTTTTCTAAGAAACGCGTCATGCCAACATTGGCATTCCGCTACGCCCTCATATTATAGGCCATTATATTACTGAAAAACGTTTGTGCTTTTTAGTTGGCCCAAAATGCCCATCATTTCCTTATGGATCCAAAGACAGGGAATGACTTACTTTGCCCTGCTATTGCTCTTTACACATGCATCGTTTTCTCTTATTGTGAGTCACTGAATATTCATTTCCACCAATGTTTCCTTCGTTCTCCTCTCCGCACCACCCGGCTGCAAATTTAATTTAATGCCATTATATTTTTCATGCATTTCCATAACATTCATGGTGATGTTGCATCGCATACTAAAAGCTGGTAGAAACGTGAAAATAAGCAATAACAAAGCAATCATAATTGCATTACTCGAAGACACAAGCAATAATCGGTTGGGAGGAACGAATATCACAGTTGAAGTGTCGGAAATCGAGCCTAGTTTATCGGTGTTTTGCCAAAAATCAAAAACAAACTGCTTGGCTTTTAAAGTGACTTTTTGATTTAGACAAGAGAATACAAGTAAAGCTACGATCCTCGCAAGTTGGAAAATTTCAGGACTTCAACGGGGTTTGAACCCGTGACCTCGCAATGATGGTGCGACGCTCCGGCATCGCGAGGTCACGTGTTTAAACCCCGTTGGAGTCCTGAATTTTTCAGGCTTCCCTACGCACTTGCTAAAATTGCGTTTATAACTGCGAGGATCATAGCTTTGCTTGATTTCATATCCGCAGTTCAATGTATGATTCCTTTCATATATCATTTCGTTCAATGATACAAATGAATACAGTCAACATCGACACCAAAGGGACAGGCCAAAGTGTGCGTATTAGAGAAGTTTCCATATTATAGAGGTCACCACGATGACATCATTTTAAAAACTTCACTGACACTTTTGAGTGTTCAGTAACTAGAAATATATTAGGTTAAGTATATATATGTAAACTGACTAATGTACGATTTAACAAATAGATTCCATGTTGCCGTGCGTCTGTTCAGTAATAGATCACAGATGACGTCAAAATGTGGTAAGAACAAAAAAGTAGCACACGAGGCGATAGCCGAGTGTGTCGCTGAAGTCCTCAGAGAACTATTACTTAGAAATAGCTTTGAATAAGCTAGTCAGTTCGGGATCCCTGGAATTTAAGGATCACTGTTTGTTGAAGTCATTATTTGTATTGAGTGAGCTCTCTCTTTTAGAAGTTCTTTTTCTTTAATATTTTCGGAAGTTGTTCCAGAAATCTTGATCTTATATTAGACAACCTATGGCTGAAATGATTTTGTGTCTTATAAAGCTTATTTCGAGGTCAAACCGTCCTGGTATTGACCAAAATGAGCAAGCTGTTGGAGTACGTGACTCGATTCCAGCAGTGTCTTTATGAACAACTGATCTGCCAAAAATTCGAAAAATTGGATAGTATTGAACAAAATAAAAGTTTTTCTTTTTCATATTGTTATTAAAAAAAAAACAAAACAAACAAAGCAAAAACGTCCAAGCCTTTTTGCAAGAACGAAGAATCGAAGACAATAAATGCACTTTAGCGATGTCTGTTTTATGTGAATCCCTGTCGCGAGGCGGGCCGCGTCCCGGGGTGTCTACAAAACGAAGACCTAAGACCTAAGACCTAAGACCTAAGACCCAAAAACGAAGACCCAAAAACGAAGACTAGTATTTTTTTTTTTTTTGCAAGCCTATGAAACCAGAGACAATCAAATCGGTTTAATGCCTTGCCTCAGGCACCAAATGATGCGATTTAAATTAGTGGGGTCTTCGTTTTGTAGATAAGGCCGGCTCGAACTACAAAACGAAGACCCCCGCTTAAATGCTCTGTTCGTTACAAGCTGACACTAAATCAATGGCTCAATCAATCATTCGTTTAAGCGAATAGCTTTAGGGCATTTTCAATTCCGAAACAATGAAACGGAGGACATAAATAAACAATTGACACTCCGCCACAGTCCACAGTCTGCGATATTACATAACACTCGAACAAGGCACTTAAGCGAGGGTCTTCGTTTTGTAGTTCGAGCCGGCCTTATCTTCCACTAATTTCGCATCATTTGGTGCCTGAGGCAAGGCGTTCAACCGGTTTGACTGTCTCTGGTTTCATAGGCTTGCAAAAAAAACTAGTCTTCGTTTTTGGGTCTTCGTTTTTGGGTCTTAGGTCTTACGTCTTCCTTTTGTAGACACCCCTGCGTGGGTTGCGTGAGGAAACCCAATTATCTTCGATTAGTGTTACATGTAGACCCGCGCTTCGCTTTATTTATTGGAAATATACGTTTCTATTCTTCAACTCAACTTCTCTTCCGTTCGCTTGTAGGAAAGGGCACAAATCGTCGCTTATTTTCTCCCTAGTGGCTACATCAAGCATAATAAAAAATATGAACAAACGCGCGTAAAGCACTCCGTACTAGAGTTTCTTAAATCTTCCAGGTTCACTAACCACATTGTTTTTCCTGTAGACTCAAATAATTCGTTATCATGGTTACCCAGCAGAGGAGTATACCGTTCAAACGGAAGACGGTTATCTCCTCTACATTCAGAGAATACCAGCAGGACGAAAACAGCTCAGAGAGGATTTTAGTGAAGGTCCCAAGCCAGTGGTATTCCTACAGCATGGTCTGTTGTGTGCTTCGTCAAATTGGGTCACAAACCTGCCTAACCAAAGCTTTGGCTTCATTCTGGCTGATGCGGGGTTTGATGTTTGGTTGGGCAATTTGAGAGGAAATACTTATGGACGACGTCATATCAAGCTCTCCGTGCTGTCGGCTCAGTTTTGGAATTTCAGGTAGGTTTGGTTTCGGGTCAAAATCTTTTCATTAAGGACTTAAAAGGAAGTGTCTCATGTCTCTGCCCATGGGCTAACTGTCACCTCAGCCCATTTAATTTAATGGTTATTGAAACAATGGAAAGAACTGATGCAGAAAACGGAAGCAATGCATGGCATAGATGTGGAATTACTCACTGGAATTACTTCTGCAATCGTTCCCTTTGCGTTACTGATCAACCTACTGCATGCGAAAAGATAACTCTAAGTGCAATCCATAAAAAAAGTACTCTTTTTCCATTCGAATTGTGCGGAAGTGGAATAGCCTACCAGGGTCCATAGTTGAGGCTGGGAGTCTGAGCCGTTTTAAGAATGCACTGAAATGATTTTTAAATATTCATTAGTTAACTATAACTATCGCTTTTATTGATTCTCAATTCCATGTTTTATATATTTATTGTACATAGTTTATACATGTTTTCTATTTTTTTTGTTAGGGAAACTTCATTTAGTCGACCTCTAGTTTTTCCTTTTCAAGAAATCCAAAATACTTTTTGCTTGTTTTATGTTGGGGAGTATTAACATAGGGATGACCTATTTACTTCCCTTTCAAGATGTCTTTTGTAACTTAGGCTCTTGCATCTTGAATCTTGAATAAATAAATAAGCTATCTCTAACTCTTGCGTTATGACAACTCGTGCGTAGAATAAAATGTTCGGCACGTGCAATAAATTCAATAGTCAAAACGACATTTGATATATTCTGTATCTTCCACCAAATTTGGACCTCAGTCGTTCAGTGTATTCGCTTTAATACTCTCTGTGATTAATGAACATCATCTGGCTCAGTACGAAACTGTACAATTTACTCCTGCCAGCGCCAAATCTTGGACGTGCGCAAAACTGTAAAACTATCCTTTTAATACCTACGACCGTTCGTCGACGAGAGCCTTCAAACCAATAATGTTGTAAGTTCAAAGAGGAAACTGAAATACCGTACTGCACGTGCAGCACGCACGTGTCAAACACAGTTTTCACGCGCGCTCTTGCTAACGCAATGCAGCGCGCACGAGAGGATTGCCAAAGAAATAAACATGGCTTCAATAGAGAAATCATTTTTATTTGCTCAATGTTTCCGCTATGTGTGCACTGTTTTTCCGCATAATTGAACAAAGTGTTTTGGTGGTTTTAGTCTTTTATGAGAAATCTATGTCTGAAAAGGTAAAGATACAAAGAACTCCGCAATTCGCAGATTTTTCTTTGTTATCGAAGTAACCGAAAGAACCTCAAAGAACCCAGCTCAATGCAGCGCCTGCGTATTATATTAAAAAAAATCCGATTGAATGCGGAATAGCTTTCTTGGAAATACGCCTATTTCTCGAGAACCACTTGCTAGAATTTAACGAAATTTAGCACGACAGTATTTTAGGAAATAAGTAACTGGAGTATTGAAAAAAAATTGAACTTTTGATAGAGGAAATTCTAGATATTCCAGTGAACCTTCAACAAGGGATCATTAAAGATCTCTCTGTCAAATTATTATTAAAATAGTGTTAACTTGTGAGCATCGTTACAAGCTTGTTGCATGCAAATTATAAAAAAAATCTAATGACCAGATTATCTGCAAATGTACAAAACCGATTTTAAAGACCTGTTTATATTTATTCATGGTGCCATGGCAACAGCACATACGTCAGCTTAACCATCAAAAAACCGAAGTTCGTGTTGTTAACTTGCTTGCTGCCAAGGGTATGAACTGATAACCTGTGTCCGGCGAGGCAATGCAAATGCTGGAAATCTGGTATCCGTAGTTCAGTTTTTAATAAATGGAGATATGATAACGATGAGAGTATCTGACTAATTATAAAATGCAAAAGGAGTTTAGGAGACACTTTGCGA
>NC_090886.1:28376890-28381890 GCF_036669925.1 Montipora capricornis
ATTACTGTTAATGTTACATCAAATCAGGGATTTAATACTTAAAGGTGAAAGTTTCAACCGTGGGGATCCAATCACGGTTTTTTGAATCTGACCAGTGGTGATTGTCTTTATTGCAGGATATTTTCGCTATCTTTGGAGTTCGTGATTTTCTTCCATCCGATTCCATCATTCACTGGTTGGCTAAATATGTATGTTCGGAAAAAGATTTAGAATCATTTTGTTCTGGTATTTTATTTGTCATCTGCGGGTTTGATAAGAAGCAATTGAACGAGGTAAGAAAAACTAAAAAGGCTTTTGTAGCAAGGACAACGATGTTACCGACTTTGTTTGTTTGTTTGTTTCTTTGACTTTTGTTGTTAGTTTTGTTTTTGTGTTAATTTTACTTTATTTCTGATAGACTCGACTGCCAGTTTATTTGACACACACACCTGCAGGGACATCCGTAAAAAACATTATCCACTTTGTTCAGGTATGTGTAACAGAAAAAGAGACGGTAGGAGTTAATGTTGGGACAAAGTGTTGGCAGTGTAGCAGATAACTTGTGATACTTCTCTTACGCTTGTGAATTCTGATCGGTTTCTTACAGATGGTTCACTCCAAAAAATTTCAAATGTACGACTATGGTAGTTCATCCAAAAACATGGAATACTACGGACAGGTAGGAATGTGTAGCAGAAAAACCTGTGGTCTTGTCACCCTCCCCCAAAAAACTCTCCTCATTCCTCCTGAATTGACTTCCATTTACGGAGTTTTACACCTTTTAGAGCCATAGTATTCACACAATTAGACAGTATTGTAAGAGACCATTGGCTTCTCTCAGTAGGTTTGTTGCAACAGCAACAGTGAACAGCGTGCTTCAGCACTCAGCTTTCCCTTTCTTCAGTTACTCGTATTTTTGAAATTATGAACTCCTTCATAGTTAAAAATCAAATCTTTCGGGGGGAATCCACTACCACTGGACTCCTCTTACTCTGGACTCTGGACTCCAGACACGTTGTTGTAACTGCTACTGGGTCGTTTAGTTCGTTAATGACGCAAACACACAGAACAAGCGTCACACACCTATGGCTTTGTTTAGCGGGCGCGAAGCTTCAAACTCAAAACCATACATGTTCACTTTCCTGAATTACCCGCCTTCGCATTGTCACGCACAATCAAACACACTGTACTATATCAATCAGCACTTTATAGCCTACCAAAGTGTGTCGGGCTTTTAGGATCTTCCTATCGGTTTCCGAGAAAATCAACTATGAAGTTAACCAATAGAAAATTTTCCGTTTCACGACACGCAGAGAAGCGTCAAAGTAAAAATATTTCGAATTTTTTTAAAAGCCCGACACACTTTCGTGCAGCTATATCCAACGATCATTTTGGCCAAATTTCATAAAAATCCAACAAATCTACATAACCTATAAAGTCATTTGAAGAGGAGCTATTCCTGGAAAAATACACCCCGAGTTTTCGTGCATAAAAGATTTTACACCTTTTCACACCTTGTCAATGCGGGTGTGAATGCGGTCATGCCGCTATGATGCCGCCGACCAATGAAAATCGACGTAAAGCCCCCTGAAGAGGGTTCGTGACAAAACAGTTTTGAATTCCCGGGAAAAGGCATTCAGCGCTGCATCATTAGTCATAGATTATTTATACCTGACTGTTTAGTCCTTGTCGCCAGCAGCGAACCTAGTTTTCTTTGTTTCCTCGATGGAATCTTTTTTCTTTTTTTTTAGGCCCGGTCTTTTTCTTACTTTTTACCCAGGGAGAATTTCCCCGTTTCGACTTCTCTCCTGGTTTCAAGCGTTTCATGGCCTAGTGAGGAGGATATCGCCTTGCGTATTCCTTTAACACAACGACTACAAATGCCGGTGAATGGCGAACTCAACACGCGACGAAGTGAAGATACCCGGCTGATTCCCGCGTCAAACTGCACGGGGGGTCTAAAGTGTTTACATCTCCTAACACCTTGGAGGATTAACATTTTAGCCACAAAACACACAAAATTTGCAATAATTCCGCAAGAAAAAAAATCATTTTCCAACAATTTCTTTTTTAGAAGAAAACAAATATAATGAACTATCTCACGGTAGCTTTTTAAAATTTTGCAAAATTCGAGACCGAAAAGGTTAGCAGTAACCTTAAAAAGACGCTTTACTTATATGCGAAGTTGCTTTCCACTGATTCTTTTTATTTTTCTCTAGTCTACCCCACCCATCTACAACTTGACCAATATGAAAGTGCCAGTGGCTGTATACTGGGCCCAGAACGATTGGCTTGCTGATCCTACTGACGTGCGAAATTTGCTACCTCAGTTGTCAAACAAACTCTACGATAACTACATCATCAATTGGGACCATTTAGACTTCTTCTGGGGAAAGGATGCTGCGACAGTAATTTATTACGATATTATTAAAAATATTAAAACGTTTTTAAGGTAACACGATATACGTACACGTGTAATCGTCATGCCCATTAGGGCAATGGGAGTTGAAACAGATAACTCTCCCACGTAGTTGCCACAGCGTGCGAGTGCTTTATCCATTCAGGAGCGTTTTTATGAGAATGATCTGCTAACTAATCAGAGAAACAAATTGCTCTTTATAGTCTTTATCACATATGGGGCAAAATTAATGAATTCTGATTGGCTGAGATGGAGGACATTCTTGTGTTATTCATAAGGGCATTTTTGGTAATCAAGAGAGAATGATACTTGATCCCGATAAGTTAACATGCAGTTACTTAGCCGGCCTGAGCAAGCGAGGTTACAAGGTCTTACAAGAATTTCAATCTTTCTTCGAGATTTTGAGTCTGATTAAACTGCTTTTTTCCACATATAAAGTGCATTTTTAAGCGCTATTTCTGTTGACGGAAGGACTTGAATTGACTTATTCAGTTGCTTCGCGACTCGGGCAATTTTGTGAAAACCTTGAAAACTACGAGTGAAATTAAGGGTGCATTTTTTTTAAAAATCCGAAAACGGTTTCTTGAATCCTAAAACCAATTTTTGGTTTTTTTGTCGAAATCCAAAAACGGATCGTGAATCAGTCCAAAGTATCCACACTTGAGGAGGATAAATTGGGTCAAATCTAAATCGGATTTTTGAGATTCAGAAAACAGGGGAAAATATTTAGATCTCCTGCAAATTTCACACCAGAAATTACACCAAAAGTATCTTGACAGCAATAATATTTTTAGAACCTTTCCTACAGCTAAAAAATTAAACTACAAAAAATACCCTACGTAATCGATTTGCACTTTAGCACGCATGTTTTTCGTCATCTCTTTTTATCGATCGCTAAGGTATTTTCTTCTTTCTGGTTACATTTTCATTGAAGAATTTCTCCAAAACAAACCAGTTAAAATTGCACGCAACTCTGGGTTTTGTTTGTTGCGATTTCATGGAAAATAACCCTTTTTCGGATTTTGCGCTTTTTTGACGCTGAATAATCCATTGATCCGTCACAAATCCGTTTTTGGATTTTCCCAAAACAATGCACCCTAACCTTAATTGCCCTTGGGCCCATCACATACTAATTACAACTTACTTAGATTTTCGCCCAAAGTTGGAAATGATGAAGACAGGATGAGGGGAGAGAACACATCCCCATGCCCCATGATTTATACAACTTTAAGTTTTGCGCCACGCTGTAAAAGTTATTTTGGTCTCGTGCCCGTAGTCTCGCAACCAATGATAAAAAATAGCCCATTTCCTAGTTGCTCTTTGCCTCAGTTTTAAAGCGAGTCCTGGTGCACAACCATTCAAATGGCAATTAGTGGTGTATTTTCTTTCAAATCTAACTTAGTATTATTGAATGGTTTGGCACCAAGACTCGTTTTGAACCAGAGACAAACAGCAATTCGGAAAAAGCCAATTAGGTTTCTTCTTTAAGAATAGCCGCTTACCACGGGCTGAATTTAGATTGACAAAAATTATCTTTGGAAGAGGCTGGCCATGTATTTGGATGTGTTCTCACCCCTCACCCTCTCTTGATATGATATATTAAATCACTTTTTACCCTCATATTTCTTTTAATTTCAGTATTTTTATTGTTGCACCGTTTCCGTTAAGTCCGCTAAAATCCTTATCTTTAGTGCTGTATGATGATATCACACGCCATATATCTATTCAAGCAATGACTACATTTACATGTGACCGTAGTCATTGCTTGCAAAACCCAGATGAAGAAAAGCAGTGCATTTCGAAATTGTTGGCTTTTTCCAATAGATTCCTTCACCTTTATATCAGCCTTGCTCTTTTTAGCTTTTTTTCTTATTCCGTGTTTTATATTTTCTCGCTTGCACCAGAATTTCAAGCCTACTAGGTGTCACTTTATTAAGTACTGTAATAATAATAAGAAGAAGAAAAAGAAGAAGAAGAAGAAGAAGAAGATTAGTATTATTAATATTAATATTAATAACAATAATAATAATGATGATGATGATGATGATGATACTCTTCTCTTTTGTGCATGACTGAGCGTGAGAAAAGCTCTGGGGAACCCTGAAACAAAGTGTCGTCTCATTGGTTTTCGTGGAGAACAATGAAAAGCGTCTCTGATTGGCGCATTCATGTTAGCAAGGGGAGTAAGCAGGCCCCGTAAGGTTCAAATAGTCCCTACGGCGCATGTTATCCTACATAGAGTTTCCCAGGGCCTCAGGTAATGCGCAAATATAAGATCCGATGCTCTGGTGACAAGAATGTATTTAACCGCGGTACAATTCACCAGCAATATGCAATTGAAAATTAAAAGCCATATGTACAATTAAAAGTTATAAACCAAGTACAGATATGAATCCCGAGTTTGAAACAATGACTATGATTAACTCTTTGTTCATTCGTTTGAATTGCTTGAGATACTCTGCTTTCCTTAAGTTCTAAAGGCAAACTGTTCCACAAAACGGCACCCTTATAGCTATAGCTATTTTTGTAGTAGTTCAGCGCGGTTGCGGAACATTTACCTTTTTCACGAAGTCTCCCAAACAACAACCAGATGGACAAATTT
>NC_090886.1:28389390-28396890 GCF_036669925.1 Montipora capricornis
GCGTCACGATTAAGGCATTGTATCTACTCCTGTATTCCCACATGGAGGTATACCATGTGCGAGGCTCGCACCACTGCTCTTCGCGGTATTGGTGAATAGACTAGTGAGTGACTGGCCGTAACGAGTAAAGTATGTAGACGACACAACTGTTTAGGAAGTCATGCCTCGGTGCTCACTAAGCTATTTACCGTACGTTCCCAGTGACATTTGTCACTTCGCGTCTGAGCGTGGTATGCGCCTCAATCCCAATAAGTGCCGCGAGCTCATCATCAACTTCTTACAAATCCAACCAGCTCCAGTTAGCGAATTACAGCTAATGGATTCTGCAGTTAAGTGCGTAAATAGTTATAAGATCTTAGGAGTACATGTTAGCGATGATCTTACATGGAACACTTACATAGACAACCCGTTCAAGAAGGCAAACCTACACCTATATGCGCTACGCATTCTTAAGAAATCCGGCGTGGCTGTCGATGACCTTGTTAAGATATTCTGCGCACTGATCAGGTCCGTACTCGAGTATGCGTCCCCCGTGTGGGCTGCCCTGCCGGAGTACCTTGACAACGTCATCGAGTCAGTACAAAGAAAAGCTCTGCTCATTATGCTCCCTGATTTGAGTTAAGCTCAGGCCCTTCATTAAACCTCATTACAATCTCTCTCGGAGCAAAGGGCGGAGGCATGCTGCAAATTTCTTTTGCGATCACAACACCAAGAACCCATGAAATCGGTCCTGCACAGGGATACCATTCAACATGACTACAGTCTCCGTTCAGGACGTAGCCGTTCGTTGACCCCTAAACTAAACACGAAGAGATTTAGCTAGTTTGTAACAATTAAATTCAGTAATTGTATTATGTAGTATGATACGTAATGTGTAGCTTACTTACTTACTTACTTACTTACTTACTTACTTACTTACTTACTTACTTACTTACTTACTTACTTACTTACTTACTTACTTACTTACTTACTTAGGTACTTACTCATACTGTAAATCTTTGGATTTTGAATTTCCTGCATTCCGTCCTTTTTATTTTTAAATGTCTCAGATTATTTATTTACGTTTGCAATGCAACTCTTTGGAAAGCTAACAGACCAGTCCTTCATATTCAAGAGATTTCTGTTGCTCTAATCTTGCCATAAAAATCATTAAAAAAACTTAAATGGTTTGAATTCTTTGAGAAAATGTACTCAAATATAGTTCTCTTGGTTCTCGAGAAGCAATGAATTAATCTCGTACCCAGATCTCCCACGGTCATACGGAAGGGAGATCTGGTAAAGTTCGATTTTGAGCATGCTCAGTGCCAGCGAGGCCCGAAATACGGGCTTTTCTATCACTGCGCATGTTCTTACTCTATGTTGTGATTTTGCGTGATTTTGCGGAATAAACATGGATTTCGAGAGTATTCTTGAAGAGATTCTAATGGGTAGAGGACAAGGAAACCTTAAACTTAAGCCGAAACAGAAAGAAGCGCTACAGGCCATTGTTTTTGAACGGTCGAGATTGTTTAATTGTCTGAGCAACTGCAGAATCACTTAAACGAGCGCTTAGGCTTAATCAATAAAGGAGTGCTATTTTCTTCACACGATCTCGTGCAAAGTTTAATTATCCAAACCGTAAATTGAAAGCTAAAATGTTAAAGAAGGTTTTGACCTAATCACTGAAACGAACGCTTAGGCTTAATCAGTAAACGAGTGCTATTTTCTTCACACAATCTCGTGAAAAGTGTAGTTAACCAAACCGTAAATTGAAAGCGAAATTGTTAGAGAGTGCTTAGACCTAATCACTGCAACGGGCGCCATTTTCTTGACACGATCTCGTGAAAAATGTAATTAATCTAACCGTAAAATTCACAATTGAACACTACTTAATTCGCTAGTCACGCTTTAAGAACGAGCAATAATGTTTTGAATAAATTACATACTTCAACTTTAATTTATTAGTCTCTGCGTACCGCGTAGCCAGCTACGCAGAACTTTGTTCGAGTGGCAGGGTACGTGGGGCTTTCGTCGGTACCATTTAGACAAACGTTGCAAATTTTTACAATGATTTTCCTCAACTGTAAAGCTTTTCCGGCATCGGAAAAAAACAAAACTCTCCTCCGCACAATTGGCATTTATTCAAAACAGCATATGCACTTGCGAAAACTAAACCTTCACTTTACCTTCACTGAAGTGCCCCACGAAATAAGCGTAGATTGCATTGCCGCAACCTTTTTTTAGTAGCCAATGAAAAAGGGTGTATTGTCGAACTTTGCCAGATCGCACATTTCCAGTGACAGAGTCAGATCTGGGTACGAGATTAGCAATAAATAACAGCATTTAATCGAGATTTTTGCAAAGATTTGATGGGGCAAATCATTCAACCTTTAAGCACAATGATACAATACGAGCCGCATTTAGCACCGCCTCTGTTGTCAGTATAAGCTGAGTGAATTTTACCTGATTGTGTTTCTTTATTGCAGGGCACCGAAAAGACCAAGATGAAGAGGAATTGAATGGAAGTCGACCGATTCAAACACCAACCGCCACGAATGCCGAAGGTCGAACTGAACGCGCACGTACGCATGATCGATTATTGATCACATGTTCTATAAATATCTTGTAGAGTAGGGAGAGTGACCAACCAGCGGAAAGATAGTGACCAACCAAAAAGACATCTTTTTATAACTGTCAATATTTCAACGGTCTTATGCAGTTATTTTTCTCGAACAATCCATTTCTTTCAAATCACAATTTAACAGATTCAAGCGAAAACAAGGAGAGCCTATAGGGGAGGGGAGAGATCAACAGGGTGAACTTTGTACTCCCGGAGAGCTCCTTTATCCCGCTACAACCACCCGTTACAAAAGCCCTTCGTGGATAATATAACACAAGGGAATCTAACTTGCGTACCGCTGCAAACTTTGTGTCAGTTTCCTCGCTTTTACACTATCGCTGTTAATTAACCACAGTCATCGTTCGATATCATTCGATTGATCCCAGATTTCACGTTCTTTGCGGAATTAATGGGGGCACAAGAACGTACAAAGAATACTTGTCATTTATTGAGAAACCATGTCAGGATAAAAGCACAAAGACGTATGGATGGCCGAAAGAGATCGAGGAAACACAGAACAAGAAAATAACATTTCGAGTGAAAGTGAAATTAAGCCCATGAAAGTGACGACGACAGTAAACTTTTATACGAAGATACCGCTTCTTTATTAATCTTTTTCTGTAAAGTTATGATGCTATTGGACTCCCAAAAAGACTCAAAAGCAAGGAGGTACAAGGACCCTTTTCCAACATAGAGGTGTTTTAACTCTTAATTTGGGAGAGTTACATTCAGCCCAAGATTACTCACCAATGGGAGTTTTACTAACTCCGCAAAATGACCCCAAAAGAGGAGTTTATTTACCTCCCCTCTCAGTGTTTAATTAGAATTTAACTCCATAGAAGAGGAGTTAAATTTAAGTCTCATTTACAGTTAAAATAACCCTTAAAGTTTAACTCCTATTTTAGACTTAATTTAACTCCCCTACTGGAGACAACAACTTTTGGGGGGATTAAAATAACTCCTTTTTGGAGTTAAATTTACTCCAAAAAATATAACTCCACCCTGAGGAGTTAGTTCAACCCCATTGTCGGAGTTACTGTGCATATGAAGTAAAAAAAAAATTATGCCTATTTGAAAGAGTTTTCAAAATAATGACTAACGGCCTTTACAGTTTTGAAGTATTTTTTTTGTTTCAGAGATACTTGAGTTTTTGTGTCACGCAAATTAGCAAATTGATGACATCATCAGTGGTTTCACTGAAAGATGGATCACAAAATCAAGAATATCTCTCAGTGTGATAGCGATATGATTCAAACTTTACATGAGTAATAACCGTTAAGTAAGGTGCAAGATGGTGCAAAGTATGATGTAATCATGGCAACACTTATAACTCCAGTCCCTTTTGGTTATAAATGAAGTTTCTCAATTTCCTCTCAAATGAAGCAAGACAGACAGTCCTGCTCAAAACACACATAGAGCCCATGTTATTTTTTGTTTCATAGGCACTTTAAGGTAATTCCCTTGAAATTGTTCTACCATCAAACTTTTTTGGAAACTTGGCATAATTAACATTCATGATATGAACATTAAAAAAATGCAATAAAAAAATGGGGTCACCGTGCTTGTTTACGCGTCAGCGGGCACTTAAAATGGGGTATTTTTACTCTTTTCGCGTTAAAAATTTGAATCACCCTCATACAGAATTAAGTCTTGGTTACGTCAAAGACAAAATTTTATTTTGAAAATAAAGCTTCTTTTATTTACATAGGCAGTATTGCTTCATTTACGCCGTCTTTGATTCCCTGGTTGTGGGAATAGTGCACTTTTTGGGACAGTTCCGTGGTTATCTTGAAGTCCTCGCCTTGGGTAAAATACACCCAGTGCGGAAATGTTTTCCAAAAAAAATTCATGCTCTACTATCAAACTTCTTTTCTTCTTCAAATATGTTCTTTATTAGACTGTTCTCAGCAAATACCTGAAAAAAAATCGGGGGTCACCGTGCTCGTTTGAGAGAAAAGGAGCATTTATTTCGCTATCGGATTTAGTTTGAGCGAAATCTCGTACGTTTTGTATGCGCACGTGCTAATGTGCGCGCGCTAATGACGCAAAAATCGTGCGCAGTAGGGATGCGCAATGCAATACTAAGGAATTACCTTTAGGCCAGATAAATTTTCTATCACATCAACTCCACTCCGGGATCGCACCGCGATTTTTGGCGCATAAATTCCAAATAATGTTCGGCTTTTACAATCGTCGCGTGCGCTCGCCCCTTGGCGTGGCTACGGCCGTTACAGCTTGATGGCAATCATATTACATTCTCCACTGTCATTGGCCAATTTGAAACACTTAGAATCATACGATGGCCCACAGCTGTCACGGCAAAATAAAATTCAGAGCAAGAAAATAAAATTCAGAACAACAAATTGAAATTACTCCCGGCAAACTACAAACATTCACTGCAAAAACAAAAACAGTCGACACTATCCAGAATTCGTCATAACAAGAGCAAATTGCTCACGGCAAAAACAAATCACTCACGGCAACAGCAAATTGCTCACGGCGCTCACGGCAAAAGCCAAAACGGTGGTCAGCGGTTTTTTGGTCAGCGGTCGCCCAAGTACGTGGTGTAACACGACACGAGCAAAACATGATGACTTCAAGACAGAAAGAAACGTTTCGGAAGAAAGCGCGAAAACGTCCAGCAGGTCGTGTAGATCGTGTCGTGTTACACCACGTACTTGGACGACCGCTGACCAAAAACCGCTTTGGCTTTTGCCGTGAGCAATTTGTTTTTGCCGTGAGGAAATCTGAATAGTGTCGACTGTTTTTGTTTTTGTCATGAATGTTTGTAGTTTGCCGGAAGTAATTTCACTTTGTTGTTCTGAATTTTAGTTTGCCGTGACAGTTGTGGGCCACCGTAGAATCAGTTCTCAGAATTTTTCTCATCCAATTACTTCCATCAGTGCTCCGTTTTAAGGGTATTTAAAGCTACTTAGGCTACACTAAAAGGAAAGAAGTCGAAACAAGGATGAGAGATCCGGGGATCGAACTCGGGACCTTATGCACCAAGGCCGCGCACTAACCGACTGCGCCACCCTTGCTCCTTAAGCCTTATTACATATACAATGCTCCTTTAGTCCTGTTACATATACAAACGTTATCGTTACATCACAAACAAGATGATTCTGAGCAAAAACGACCTTTATCCAGGCGATTTTCCATAAACTTGAAAATCGTCGACCGTTTTACCCAAATGCAATCCGTTCACGGTTTCAATCCTGCCAAATGGTGTCCATCCAAGTTCTTCAACAGTTTTAAGTGGTTGTTGGGCATTGGGTATCTGGGCTTTTTTGAGTGGCATGAATTTACACCATTTTTCGTGACATAGCTCCTTTGATAAAAACCAAATTTTTCAGCTTAAGTTTGTCTTGTTGTTGATTCAAAAATCTCAAGAATAAACAGCTTACTTCCCTGGGCCAGTTTTCAATCTAGTTCATCTTATCTCATCTTATTGAAATCGCTGGTGGTATAAAAAGGTGTTCGAACTTCACAAATAAGAGGTATATATGTGTAGATATAACTATTCCAATAACAAAAGAAACACGTTTATTCTGCTCTAAAAACACCAAAAAATTGCATAAAATCATACAAGATAACGAAAAAGGAATTCTCTAAAAAAGTCATTTGGAGAGTTAGCGAGTTCGCTAATCCAGTCAAACTCACGCTTCTTGCAGATTACTTAAAGTTAATGTGGCTCAGTACCAACACCACTATTCGCTTCCACTTCGGTGAATAATTGTTAATTATTGGGCAGAATATCGCAATATTTGGCAGAAAATCTGTGAATACAATTTGAATTATGTTGTCAATAATAAGCGCAAGTTTAAGTTCGTATTCTTCCTGAAATATGGTCATAGTAGAATTCCCCTTGTTTCATATAACAGCAAAATGCTTTTCCTATTGTGAATTGATGAGCGCATATTATAAATGGAAATATTATTGTTCGTAAAAATATTAAGCAGCATTGCCCATTACGGGGCACAAAGCATGTTATGAACACTTGGTAGCTCAAATAATCAAAATTTATACATCAGTGGCCGTGTTTTAACGACAGCTGTTGTCTAGCTTAGCATTCCTGAAAGTGGTTTGTTTGCAAACTTCGTTAAGCGACTTAAAAATGATACGTGTTTTCACGTTGGAAATTAGTCCATAGCTATATCCAATACCCTGAGGGTCAAAACGAAGGAGAATATCGACAAAATTGTTGCGTGTAAGCCGATCTGTTTGCGTACGTTTATATTCAAAGCATTTCACCCTGTCTTGTCCGAAAAGAAAAAAATCCTAAAATTTTAACGCCCTGTGTGTTAACCGGTCCAGTGGGCTACTGCATGAGACACTTAAATATTTTTAATAATATCCTTATAAACTTTCGTTGCCGCGTCCATGCCCCAAATGAAGTCCAAATGATCCCAGTTGGGGATATACCTATCATAGAGCTTGTTTGACAATTTAGGCAGTAAAGCTTTTACGTCAGTAGGATCAGCGAGCCAATCGTTCTGGGCCCAGTATACAGCCACTGGCACTGTCATGGCGGTCGCGTTGTACACAGGTGGGGTGGGCTAGAGGAAAAGATAAGTAATTTCATGTATCGAATCTAGAAATAGTCCTAATCACGTGTCAAAAGTGTAGGGAAAGGGTGGCATGGCGCTAGTTTTCAATACTCCGATTTAGAAAGTGGCTCAACTAATCAACTTGTGGCCTTATATTTTATATTTTAGCCAACCAAAGGAATTTTGTTTGTTTTCTTTGCAGTGGTCAAAAAATTACGTCATGATGATGAGTGAATAATTCACCTCTTCCTTTGTGGTGACATTTTGACCACGTGATCACTTAGAAGTTTTAATATCGCCACATTCATCCCTTGGAAAATTACCTTATGTCTTGGGCATCTTTGGCATGCT
>NC_090886.1:28401890-28416890 GCF_036669925.1 Montipora capricornis
CGTCACTTCCAAGATTTGCTAACTAAAATAATTAGTTTGTAGAACAGTTGCTGCTGCGACCTTTGGCGCTCATTCTCTTCGCGGTCTCTGAACCCCCACGAAAATAAAATGGCTGACGACAGTTTGGAAGTTATTACTGTGGCAGAATTTGCAGACTGGTTACAGTCATTGCACATCACGCTTTATTCCTCAGCTTTTAAGGCCCGCCCGCCAGAATTGATCAGAAATTTTGTAAAATTCTGGGCTGTAAACCCTGGCTTACACAATTCGCAAATAGTTTGGGCTGGGCTTATAACTTGGGGGGGGGGGGGGGGGGGAGAGGTGTTGGGGGTGGAGAGGGGCTATAAGCGGAGCTACGGAAGTGTTTATACGGTTAAGCCCTCGGAATATTAATGATTAATTGATATCATTGCTAGCCTGCTTAAGGAGGCTTGAATAGTTTCTCCTCTTTTTAAAAAAAATAAACATATTCTGTCCTTAGATACAGTTAGGGTAATCATATCAAAATGAAATTTGGCCAGGGTATTAAGAACCCATCATAGATTTCTCACATCACATTTTCCTCCAAAATAACGTTACCATGGCAACGATATAAGACATTTCTTTGAGCCTTAAAATCAAGATGTATTGTCTTTTTTGAAAATACGGGAGGGTGAAATCTTCGCATTCAGCTTTCCCAGATAATGTTAGAAATAATCTCTAAAATATTTAAAATTCCACATAATCTGTAGGTCAGTTTTTCAGAAAAATCAGTTTTTATGAAATATGTCTCTATTTTATTTTATTATTTTTTTCTTTTACCCACAGACGTATTAAATTAATCTAAGCAAACATGCAAAAAATGAAAAAAATTCACCGTCCGGAAGCAGAGATATAAACGAGTAAAGTTGCAAAATCAGGAAAAATGAGGGGGTTACAAGATCAGCATTTACGCATGAGTCACCCGCTCATTCGAGTGCACGCGCGACTGGAGCTACACGCCAGCACAAACGGATTTAAGTGACCATTAAACCGTTTGTGTACAATTTTCGTAGTTTTCGTGAACAGGAGATGCCTGCTTATATTCCATATATATAGCAATTAGAAGAAAGGTGAGCGGTATTTGTTTATTTCTTGTGACCCATTTTGAATCATGAGCTGACGCGAGCAGCTTTTAGAATTGCGTGTGTGGCTCCTAGGCTCGAAAGAGGCTCGAAAGGGTTTTTTTGAGCTGAGTGCGCCCGCGTAAGCCACACACGCAATTCTACAAGCTGCTCGCGTCAGCTCATGATTCAAAATGGTTCACCAGAAATAAACAAATACTAATATACATATAGAATATAAATAGGCATCTATTCACGAAAACTACGAAACAAGTACACACAAAATTTAATGGTCACTTAAATCCGTTTGTGTTGGCTTGTAGCTTCTCTCGCGCTTACACGCGAATGAGCGAGTGACGCATGCGTAAATGCCGATCTTGCAACCCCCTCGCAACCCCCTCATTTTTCCTGATTTTGCATTTTTACTCGTTTGTATCTCTGCTTCCGGACGGTGAATTTTTTTCACTTTTTGCATGTTAGCTTAGATTAATTTAAACCGTTTGTCTTTCAAATTTAAAAAAAATTCTGTAGGTGAAGAAAAAAATTAGAGACACCTTTCAAAAAAACGTATTCTTCTGAAAAACTGACCTACAGATTTTGTTGAATTTAAAATATATTAGAGATCATTTCTAACATTATCTCGTACCACTGAATGGGAAGATTTCACCGTCCCGTTTTTTTTTTTTTTTTAAGACAATATATCTTGCTTTTAAGGCTCAAAGAAATGCCTTATATCGTTGCCATGGTAACGTTATTTTGGAGAAAAATATGATGTGAGGAATTTATGATGGACACTTAATACACTGGCCAAATTTCGTCGCAATATGATTACCATAACTGTATCTAAGGACAGAATATGTTTATTCGTTTGAAAAAAGGAGAAACTATTTCGAGCCACCTTAACTGCAAGACAGACCGTCAAAACCTTCTCTGTAAGTATTAGTCAGTGATTACTGGTAAACAGTGTCAGACAACTTACCTTTCCTTTCGATTCTTTCCTCTTGCAGCTCTTTTTGTCCTTTTTTTGTTTTTTCGAGAATGATGTGAAAACGAGCTACGGAAGTGTTTATACGGTCATCGAAATACGTAAAATTCAAGCAACAATTAAGCCTTCGCATTATTAATTATTAATTGCTATCATTGCTGGACACTTTAATTGCAAGCGAAGGCCGTCAAAACCCTCTCTGTAATTATTAGTAAGTAATTACTGGTAAACAGTGTCAGACAACTTACCTTTCCTTTCTTTACCCTCGTGGCTCTTTTTGTCCTTCTTTTTGCTTTTTTTGAGAATGCTTTGACTGCTGTGCGATTTTTTTAATGTTTTCCCATTTCACGTACTCCACGTTAGCAAAAAGCGCCAGAAAAGCCGCACAGACGCGATAAAAGTCACCGAGTTACAGAGAATCATGACTGACGTGACTACGTGTCGACCTTTGTACCAAAAAAGGAAGTAAGAGACATAAGACGCTCACTGCATAACAAGTGCGTCAAGTGTTGCACAAGAAATATACATGTAGCAACACCAACAGAAGAGAAGATTTAGAGTCATGCTGGCCTGGTCGGTCATGTCGCTGTCGAAATAACAAAGTGAAAAGATGTCGCTTTGTCGAAGTTAAAAATGTATTGTCGCTGTCGCAAATTGTCGCTTTTTTTTCCGTCACGTTCTGTCGGCTGACGGTGTTCGGGAACAAGATTGTCGCTACATTTTTTGCAATTTTGGAGCGTTGTCGCTTGTCGCCAAGAACCCTTGGAAGGCCTCAAGTACGCAACCGCACCACTGAATTCTAGTTTTAATTTCACTAATTTTTATTACGTGACCGAGTCCCTCCGCTTTCATCAGTGTTGACTTGGCTTTCACTATGTAAGGGTCTGTCCGAGTCATCCATAAGGCCTGGTTTACACTATGACACAAGCATAGGCAAGGATCTCATGGATATACACACCAACCATCACTCTAAAAAAATGACCATTCTAAATCAGTTTCTAGAACTAAATATTGCTATAGCAATAAGATAAGTTTGGCACTTACACTTTATCTGTAAAATGAGAGTTTAACCTAGAGGACTTGTAGTGGGTATATCATGAGATCTTTCCCAAAATGACTGTGAAAATTGACCGACTTGAAACCTATCCCGTGTAAAGATAGAGAAGCTTTCGAGTGAAGGGCCTCAGATCCTTAGTATTACCTCAGTGTGTGTTTGGGTGTCTAATGCTTTATTGTTGAAGTTGTTTTTGTTTATAAAGAAAGAAACAACAACCAATACCTAATAATTCAGGCCTTTGTTCAGCGAGGCAGGGTAAAAATGTTAGCATATATATTTGACCAAATTACAGGGGCACCAAACGAGTAGTTTCGGGAAATATCTGTTTGGAAGGAAGGTGGGATTGATCTAAAGATCTGGACTTTTCGAATATCCGAACTCAGACTTTCGGAGACGCACTAAGAATTTGGACATTTTTTCTGAACATATTTAGATATTTCGGAAAAGTAATGAATAGTCTGGCGATTGCGTAGAAAAACATTGAAGAACGCTAGCATTTCACTGAGCTGAGTAAGGGTCAACTGTCTGTCACTAGAGGGCAATTTCGTATTTGTTCAGGACAAATCTGACTTGAAATCGGCCAGTGACAAAAAATTGTCCGGAAAGCTACAGTCGCACTTGAGAACAAAATATGTGAATAAAACATCACACCATGCTGTCCATCCACAAACTGCGACACGAGGGATCTCTAAATGTTCTCGGCTGACGAAGATGTACGGCGCAAAAAGGTTTAAGATGATCCCGGCATTGAGCCGTCTTCGCTGAACTGAAAGGATTCTTGCAACGAGTCAGAACTCGTGGTAGAAGGAGATGGGCTGGGAGTTCCTCGATCATTGAATATGTAAGGCTTAGGCATCAGATAGATCCATCCTGGTGGATATTGAGGAAATTGTTGCCCACTTTCATACGGAAAATATTGGTCGCCCCCGCCTGGATTCATGTTGTTGCGAAATGAGAACGTTATCAATTTTACCGCGAAGTCTATCGCATAGAGACTCTGCTACATATCACCTGTCAAATCATTTCCGAATCAAGACACCCTCGCTATTGTAAGATTTGTTTCAGTTTGGCCTGCTCCAGAGATAGTCGACGGCATCTTTGAAGTTTGTCCGTCTGCGACCAAATTTTGTCCTTCGGTGGACAAACCGGTCGCACTTAAGCTTGGTTTTTCATTGTGATGACAGATTTTTGACATAAGTAAACAGTTTTGTCCTCTAGTGCGACTTGGCCCTGTGATATTTGAAGATTTATAAATTCCATCATATTCGCCAGAGTTTGCTTGAGTATCATCATTTTAACTAAGCAAAAGCCCCCTTTTTTTTTTTCGGGAAAAAAAAATTACTTCGTAATGTAACGTTCTTGATCAGGTCCGTCACGATTGCTGGAACTTTCGGACGAGGCAAAAAAGCCACCTAGTAACGTTTACGGACCTGAATTTCCCCAGAATATCCAAAATAGATACGTATTTTGCAGGGCAGCTACAAAATTACTAAGCGAGCTTTTACAGCATTGCGCAATGCATTATAAAGATTATAGGTAATTCCGAAATATTTTAAATTGACATCCGGTCTTTCGGTTGTGGTGAGTATTAATTGTGTCAAACATGCAGTAGTGCCGATCAAAAGTCAGCCCCCTAAACTCACAAAAACAATTCTTTGCTCTCCTACTGGAATCTTCAATTTGAAGACTTTGGATTACCCAGTGAAATTTTCTCGATATAGATTAGGTTCAATGGTATAATGTTGTAGTTACAGGAATACGTACAATGCAAACTCACCACATTCATGTTAGTTTCGGGTAAATTGGCACCATCCTTAAGACGAAGTTTCGAAGCTAAGGTATCAGTTACCGGCATGAAGAATGCAGAAAACAGCACAACAATCGAAACAAGAAACATGTTTAAGGTGATTCTATCAGTGAACAACTGGCTTCCTCGATACATTATTTGAGTGTTGCGTTACAACTCGTGACCATCTTGTGATAGGCGTTCCTTCGCAGCTGTCTCTTGTCTCCTCACGCAATGCTTCCTCCCAAGACCCAAAATCAATTAATTTTAAGTGCCACTTGAAAATGTTATAGTCGTTTCTTACTGACTGGTTTCAAGATCAGTAATCATTCCTCTCATAAAGAAAGGAAACTGGCCTTGAAGAAAATGTGATACATCCTTTAGCTATAGACTTTTTCATCATTACAAAGCATTAATTAAGAGAACATGATAATTTTCTCTTGACAGCATAATTTCTATTTTTACCGTGCTAGACCTGATATTGTTGTATCCCATTCAGTCAGTCCTGTAACACACTTTTATGCATGTACAATTTATTTATTTTAATCACTTTCACCACAACAGAGAAACAGGCTGTGGTGGGGGTCGCACGACAGAGCGAGGCTCCAAATTAAGCGCGCCCTCTTTACCCTCCCAACCATGATATACCACAGAAGACAGACCACAACACCGGAAACTACATGGCCTACTCTTTGCGACAAGTGTGCGGGTTCTTTTACTTTCCACAGGATTAAGAACATTGAAGGGTTGTGAGACGGGACCTCCTGCTTATCGTCCTTATCCGGGAAGTCTAAAGAGTATTCCGGTTAACAAATTGAGTAATCAAGTGGCCAACCACATAGGCCCCAGGCCTGGTCAAAGTCTGTATGACTCGAAGTTGTCAGTCTGCATTTTATCATTCCTTGACACGTTCAAAATTAGAGTCGTAAACAAAAATTTGCAGGAATTTGCTTATTTATGAATCCAAAATTGTCACGGATACCGGTAACAAGGGAATTTGCTCGGGTGGTAACCTTGTCATGACGTATCCACGGATTTTTCAGACAATAATTTTAATTGTTCTTTGAGTTTCATGATGGCTAGTGATACCGAAAACAGTGAATCCCAAATAGCTGCCTCAAATGTATCGTTTACACACCTTTTCTGCAAAAAGAAATAGAGGAATCCTTGCATGTTTACCTTTTTTGCCTCATTAGCACAAGGCCATTGTTTTGTAATCAGTCATTGAACGTGAACATGCATTGAGATCCGTTCTGACCACTCGTTCGAATTTGTTCCTGGTTGTCAGTGGTTCAATTTCTCAGCTGCACTTGTAAATAGCCGACTGGTTTGCCACCGGCCAGTTGAGATTCATAACAGTTGTTGTTTTCTGCATTGTGTTTCATTGGCCCAGAAAAGCCCCTACGGGGAGCGGTCAAATATTTATGTATGTATCTATAATTTGAACTTTTTATACCCAGTAATCTCTGAGTAATGGTGCTTCGAAAATTCGACATTTTACAAAGAATATATGGGTACATTGGCGTCTTTGCCACCCAAGAATTTATGTTTCTGATGGCCATAGCTAATAACTGGCTCGTTATCAAAGACTGCAGTGTTACCCATTGAGCCCTGCGAGTAAGACTTAACGATTTTACTCGTCAGTTGGGGGCGCCCTAGGGCGTTTGAGGTGTCAAGGGGTTATAACTAAGTTTGATAGGTTTTCTTTTTTAACTTTTAAGTCAATTTGTAAATAGCATGATGTCTTCTGTTGGAAAAACTTAGCATGTTCCAGGCTCTCAGATAGTGGAGGCGAGGGAACGAGAACGAGCCAGACCCCGCTCGATTTCTTTTGCCTGTTCTCGTTCCAACCCATTCTCTACCTTGAATTAACGATTATCGTTAATTCTTAATTTGATCTGAATTTACTGTTATCGTTAATTTAGAAGGCTAAAAGCTTGATATGGATTATGGGAAATAGTCATACATTTTTTAAAAGGCAACCCAAGTGTATAAAAGTAGGACTCGAACCTGGGAATGTTCATTATCAACCCGTCACCTAACCACTTGACCACCGCACCGCTAGCTGCTCAGGAGCAGTATTTCAAACAATATTACACACTACCAAGGTAGCTTTCCAAACTTCACGACAAAGCTAAACATTTTAAATCCAAGCAAAGGCTTAAATTATTAATCTAGACTAGGTCTAATATTTTTTTAGCGGCGATATTCTTTGGCAGACTTAAAACGCTAAACGCTACGTATTAATCTTCAGTGGTGAAGCGGAAAGAAGCGGTTCCTATGGAGTAGAGGCTCCAGGTTCGAATTCAATCCACGGATATGATTTTTCTTTTATTTCCTTATTTTCTCTGCTACCGCAAGTCCTGGGACACAGTGTCCTAAATTAACGATAATAGTAAATTGAAAGCAAATTAAGAATTAACGAGAATCGTTAATTTAGAGAAGAGATCATGTTGTCTCGTTCCCTCACCTCCACTATCTGAGAGGCTGGAACAGACTAGGAAAAACTCAAAACGCAAACTCGCATTGTTAATGTCATAAAATGTAAACAATGATGTCAACAGTAACGTAAAAGAAGTTAGGCAAATAAGAAACCTACTGAACTTCCCTTTTGTTCTTACTTTGAACCCAGAATTGATCATTGTTCATTGCGTGTGTATCAATATTGCGTAGTTCGGTACAATGTGTCAGTTATTGTTGTCCTAAGTTAATTATGGCTGTAAATTGCTGTTGAAAAGTAGTAAAAATGGTTACAAAATATCGCAAACCTTTCTTTTTTTCCATTCAATACTCATACACCTGAGTTTCGGCTAGTGCAGATTTATGCTCACGTTATGTCATCGCCACAGTGACATGAAGATTGCGTTAGCCTCATTTGTTTGTCCACAAATCCTAGGTCTCAAGAGATTTGTAAAAGATCCCCAACATTACTTCTTAGAAGTATTCGAAGAATTTGTAAACCTTAAAATTACACGAAGAATACGCCTGTTACTGAAAAAACATGGACGATTATAAAATTCATTACATATGCAAGGACCTTCCCATTACATTTCTTAATCATTAAACAAGGTGTGTAGCGAAGATAAAACTAAGTTATAAGGAAAGAAGTAAAGAGGAATGTCATAAAAGCTACAATAATAGAAAGCCTTGTGTCCAAGCGTTTAAAGCAAACGTCAGGATGAGTTTGCTCGTTTTTTTCTTTATTTTTCTGCATCAGTGACAATGTTCCTGCCAAAGCAGTTAGAGTTACAATAACTTTGTCACCATGCATTGTACAATTCGCAAAATCGTGGAATAACCGAAAAGTACTTATGATCAAGCAAACGTTTTCTTTTTTTTTTACTAACTAGATTGAAGTGATATATATATATATATATATATATATATATATATATATATATATATATGTATATATTTGTTTTTTTATCTGGGCCTTGAGGTCCTGGCTACTCAGTGGTAGTTTTCAACATCCTCTTGGCGAAGAAACAGCAATGGCAAAGTATAGAAAGGTAGGACAACACCAGAAAACGACGCAGATAGGAGGTCTCTTGCTTGAGTCATCCATCATGACGACCATGACGTATCGTACAAGCCATTTAACGAACGGTGCCTACTATTGTTCATGCGCGTACCTTCTGCGCACCTCGAGATAATCGGGTTTCCTATGCGTGGTGCTTACTAATACAGGGATATTTTTGCACGGTTTAAATCTATGCAGGGAAAGCAGAATTTAGCAAGTTCTCTTGGAATCCAAAAAGAAGACTGGAGAAAAAAATTATGCATATTTCAGAGACAATTAAGCCTCAATTTAAAGAACAGAGTGCCATACATTGCTTTGTATTTTGAGCTCTTTGCAAATATTGTTGATTAATTGTCTTTGAAAAATGAGTGGTAATCCCTAACTTTCTTTTCAGATTTTAATAACACTTGTTAAGATCTCCTTTTCCCGCGCATATTCATAAACATGCCTTTGAATTATTGACGCAGACCTTAATTTGGGTCGTTAACGAAAATCCGCCTTGCTATGGATGTGCACGCTGTTATGCACACGCTAGGAAGAACCAAAAAGTGGAATTGTTAAAAAGGGCATTTTTCTCGCGGAATGTCTTTTCCTTCTGTTGTGACGTCAACAACAGTGAAGTATAAAAAGTCCATTACAGCATTTTTTTTTCATAATTTGTTTAACGATGGAAAAATGCTATGAGACGGAAAACGGTACAAGCATAGGGGGACATAAACATGGCCAAATGTTGCGTTCAAAGCCAAGGATGTCGCCCAATGCTGCAAGCCCAGCAATTCTCTTTCGACCAGAGTTTTCATACGAGATGATCGAGTTGACCTCTTCCTTTTGTGGATCCATGTACAACAGTGGAAATTTGGAGAAACTTCAGCAGGCTATTCGCGAGAAAAATTTCGCATATCTAAGGCAATGTTCGCAAACGGGGCAAGATTTGAATACCGTTGATGGTTCTGGTTTTTCTCCACTACATCACGCCTCAAGCAGAAACGACATAGAAATGATTTCAACGTTGTTGGATTGCGAAGCGAGCATCAACTGTCAGGGAGAGCACTTGCTCACTCCACTTCATGTGGCTGTTCGGTAAGTTATTGCGATTAATTAAGGTCCAAATCATTTGCATTTGTGTATGTTCTGATACACTCCATCTCGCTCTTTTAAAAATGATGTTCTTTTTAGCCGTACTGAAAAACAACTTAGCAATTTGCGCGGGTGTTTGGGAGCGTTTGACGCCTGCAGTGATAATTACATCTTTCGCTGAGAAAATAGTTTCACATCCGTAGTTCCGCTGTATGGCTTTCAAGTTCAAGTACAAGTTTCAACTGAGTTTTTTCTTTTAATTCTTACAATTTACACTACATGCATATAGAACGTTTTCAACCAACCTCTAGAGACATCAATACAAATAGAGAAATGTAGGACTTCTGGTGGAAGAACAAAAGAAGCTAATGAGAGATCTTTTGTTTTCGTCCACCAACATGGCGACGATGACGTTACGTGAAAACCTCCTACAGCAATGTTAATCCAAGCGTGTATCGTGAAGACATGCATGAGAGTACTAGTTACAAGACACGGCATTAAGATAAACAAAAACCTATGATACACATTGCAATTACACAATAGACAGATTGTAGAAAAGTTGCACAGTTACAGAAAAGAGTTAAACAGCTAGGAGGTTAACTATCAATAGAGTTATTTCAGTAGAGTTATGACTTAGAGTTAGAGTTAACGACTTCCAAAATCCTGAATTCGAGATTTTGGACTGCCAAAATCCTGAATGCCAAAATCCTGAATTCAAGATTTTGGAAGTCCAAAATCTTGAATTCAGGATTTTGGTTGTCCAAAATCTTGAATTCAGGATTTTGGTTGTCCAAAATCTTGAATTCAGGATTTTGGAAACTTAACTCTAACTCTACGACATAACTCTATGAAAATAACTCTAAGAATAGCTGTCCCCAACAGCTAGCGACCAAATACATTATCATTTTGGATGGCCAGCATATTTAACAATTAGACCACTGTAAGAAACGTTTCTAACCAAAAGATGCTTTGTAAGCAATCCTTAGAGACACAGTATACAATTGCTGCAATTCTTAAATGTGGTAGATGAACAAAAGAGGCTAATGAGAGATCTATTGTCGCCGATGATGGCGGTGCAGTAATATTAATGGCCACTTCGAAAAATACAATAATACTCTTTGTTTGTCCTCCAAATTTTTCCATAACCATTCTTTCCAGTTTCTCTTGGGAATTGTAATGGTCCCAGGAGAAAACAAAAACAATACTTATGCTTTGGGGGGACAAGCAAACAGTATTATGGTATTTCCAAAGTAGCCTATGGCGTGAAAATGAACTGAAGAGTTACAGAGGTAATGTTGGTGTCGGAAATTTTACCCATCGGAAATTTAACTCGAGTTGTTCTTAAAAGAAGTTATTTTGCTTTCATTATATACTACTACTACTACTACTACTACTACTACTACTACTACTACTACTACTACTACTACTACTACTACTACTACTACTACTACTACTACTACTACTACTACTACTACTACTACTACCACCACTACTACCACTACTACTACTACTACCACTACTACCACTACTACTACTACTACCACTACTACTACTACTACTACTACTACTACTACTACTACTACTACTACTACTACTACTACTACTACTACTACTACTACTACTACTACTACTACTACTATAATAATAATAATAATAAGAAGAAGAAGAAGAAGAAGAAGAAGAAGAAGAAGAAGAAGAAGAAGAAGAAGAACCCAGATGAGACATGCAGGCTTTGTGATAAGGCCCAGGGATCAGTGCTTTCTGGTTGCAGTGAGCTCACACAAACTAAACACCTTGAGAGGCAAAATGCAGTGCTATAGATCCTTTTCTTCGAGCTCCTAAAAGGCAAGCAATTGACTGAAACGATCCCACCTTGGCACTCTCCCCCACAATTAGCCAAAGAAACCTTACGAAAGTGGTCAGGCACTTGCATATTGGGATGTACCAGTGTACGCCTACCACATCTAGATGTGGCTGTTCTCTGTGAATATATGGGTGGGTGGGTGGGTATAGCAGGTCCACATCAGCTGAACAGCTGCCAAAATTTCAACCTGCTCAAACAAACAAATAAATAAATAAATAAATAAATAAATAACAAACAACCAACCCAGAGGTTCGTGCCAATAGAGTAGACTCGAGAATCATAAGGGGAACAAGACGATCACTATGCTGGAGATGAGTTGTCCTTGGGTCGAAAATCGGTAGCAGAATGAAGAAGAGAAAAGGCACATGTATGCCCCCTAACGCTCGAAACTCAAGAAGCAACATCCGGGCTACCAGTTTTGACGGGCCAAGTTAACAGCAATGGACGTCTGGGCGGGTATTCGAAGAGACTCAGAGGTTTAACGAAGAAGCTACTAGAAGGACGCAGTAGGGAGGTGCTGAGACGAATGCAGATTGAAATCTGTCTTGTGCAGTAATGTGAACGTTGCAAGATCTTTCAAAGTTTTATGCTAGAGAGTTGCAAATAACAACGCAGATACAGCGAACAGAATTATTCACGATTCTTTAAAAGCTATTGAATGAGCATTATTTTATTAGTTATATTTAGTTTTATGGTATCCACAGACACGGCTAGCTACGGTTGCACCGCCTAGCTCATGGTTAAAATCATATCTGGCATCCAAATGTTGTATACTACCCATAAAAATAACAACAATAACAACAACGATGATGATGATGATGATGATGATGATGATAATAATAGCAATAATAACGTATTAAGTGAGAGGAAAAGTCTGGTAGAAACAAATTTATCGGGTTGAAATTTTCAGCTAAGACGAGCAATTCTTAGGAAAACAATTTCACTGCTCATAAGATCACGTGAATGAAAGGAATTTGCCAGGTTAGGAAAAATATCTTGTCAAAAACTGTTGTGTATTCATCCCGATCCCCCTAAAACAAATGACAAGTAGAAGCCATTTGCTAGTTTTCTTTAAAGTTTAAAGTTCAGTAGACACCTGAGTCCAAATTCCGTCTAATGAAAGTTCTAATTAGAAGCGATGTGCTATTCACGACGACATATTTCTATCAATAATTTTCTTCTCCGAGTGTCTTTTTTTTTAATTATGGTAAGTCGGGTTGCGCTTAGCGATTTTCAGGAAACGTTTTGGTGACATTTTAGACCAATCAAAGTCCAAGCCCCAAAGTAAAAACCATGTGCCCTGGCTTCACGTATTCGCTTTGCTTCTATGACTGTCTCATTTGGTAGTCGGGTCTTTTTTGCGACTGACTCCATTAGATTTTCTTGCTTTGGCTCTAACAACACTAGACTTCAAAAAAAATCAAAGTTTTATTTTCTCTTTACTAATCCCCTTCTGCAGGTACAACAGTTTTGAGGCAGTAAAAACTCTTATGGAATACGACGCTGACCCCAGTATAAAAAACTCGGACGGTGCCACACCTTTGCACTATGCAGCGCGTCGAGGCTGTGTTGATACCTTGAAGCTGCTTATACGGAATGCGTCATCGTCCGTTAACTGTCGAGATCATAGTGGGATGACTCCGTTTCACTTTGCGTGTGTCAGTGGTAGTGAAACGCTCTGCGAGTTATTGATTGAACACAAAGCCGACATTTTTGCTCGGACAGTGGAAGAGAAAAACCCATTGCACCTGGCTGCTTTATATGGAAACAAAGCAATTGTGGAGATTCTGTTAAGGAAAGGTTTGTTTGCATAATCAGCACAACAAAAAGTGTACAAGATACCGAAATGCATCATCTGAAGGCTTACAGGTTCCCCGCCTTGCTTAGACTCCAGCTCCCACAAGTCGTTTGCGCGCAGTTTTCCCGTTTCGCTTTTTCCACTATCTGTGGGCCTGGGGAATAGCCTATTGTAGATTGCATGCGAAGATATGTAAGTCGATTTTTGTCTCATTTTAAACACCATGTTGGTCTCAAAATACAGGTGACAAACGTGTGTGTTGTCACTCTTTTGCGATCACTATTGTTAAATTTTATTGACAGACTCGTTTATTTAAGCAGTGCAGCCAAGTGGTTAGGACGCTTGCTTTGAGATCAGGAGTACCCGGGTTCAAGACCCATTCTAGCTACTCGATAAAATTGTTCCTGGTAGTCCCTGGTTTAACTTCTCGGCCGCACTTGTAAATAGCCAACTGGTTTACCTCCAGCCAGTTGGGATTCTTAACAGTTGTTGTTTTTGTTCTGTTTTGTCATTTTGTTGATTGTGTTTCATAGGCCCTGAAAAGGGAAGTGGTCAATTAAGTATGTATTGTATTGTATTGTTATTTCTGTTTTTGTTTTGTTTTTTTGTTTGTTTTGTTTTTGTTTGCTTTGTTTTTGTTTTGTTTTTTGTTTGTTTTGTTTTTCGTTTTTGTTTTTGTTTTTTGTTTGTTTTGTTTTTTGTTTTTGTTTTTGTTTTTTGTTTTACAGAGTCTACGTGTATATAGAAGTTAAAATTTTTCTTTGTATTGTATTGTATTAATTCTTTCTGTTTTTGCTTTGTTTTTTGTTTTTGTTTTGTTGTTTGTTTTGTTTTTTGTTTTGTTTTTCGTTTTTGTTTTTGTTTTTTGTTTTACAGAGTCTACGTGTATATAGAAGTTAGAATTTTTTCTTTAAAATTTCCCTCGCATCCCGCTTTGACTGCTTGGAATTGAAACTTGTGATGTTACATCAGTCTTAGCTTTCAATTTCTACATTTGTGACCCAGGGTGCTTTTTTTTTCCTGGAAACCATGTGACATTGCAACCTGGCTTGTAACCAGCCCTCTCTTTGGCACCATGCAATTGGTCCATTGAAAGATATGGTTTCCACATTTTATTCTCTGTTCATAAATAATCGAAAAACGTGAAAGACAAAGCTTGCCGTGCCGTAATCGCAACATTTCTCTTGTGTAATACACGATAAAAAGATACATCCACATCAGTTAAGATTTTTCTCCTCCTCCACTTCAGTGAATAATTGGTTAGGACATGCCCTGTTTCTCTTGCTCTACATAACCCACTCATTTACTAACTTTTGTTGATCACAACATGTATCGTTTTACGGGAAACAAGACATGACCCCTTTGCTTCTACCGGTCCTTGTTCAAAGCAGTGCTCACGGCTGCTACAGCTCCTCTCAAGTTATGAGTTAAGCTCGTGTAAATTTCCTAGTTATTACCCAGTGGAAACACAGGCCGTCTTTGAGTAGACCCAAACAATTTCTCTTCATATTTTTTCGTTTTTCATCCTAGCATTTGAGGAAGTGGATAACCACACTCATTATATCAACGCACCGGATTTTGAGGGAAACACGCCACTTCATTTTGCCAGCCAAAAAGGTCACGTAGGCGTTGCAAAACTTTTGCTAAGTTATGGCAGTGAAGAGGTGAACTGGGGTAGCCAGTGGGACTTACATGTCCAGTCTCCTTTGCACCTTGCTGCTGCTAACGGTCACGTGGGTGTAGTGGAACTTCTGATATCCCGTAATGCACCAGTGGATAGCAGGGATGAACTTCAGAGGACGCCCTTGCACAGGTAAAGAGCCTAGTTTTC
>NC_090886.1:28426890-28434390 GCF_036669925.1 Montipora capricornis
ATACTTAAGGTAGTCAATGAATGATGTCAGTGATGTACTGTACACACTTTTATTGTGGAATCTAAAGAATGCACGTAAACAATTTTTAATCGTATCGTATCAATATGATCCATTCTAGCCTATGAAAAAAAAAAAAAGAACAAAAGCTCAAGTTTCCTTGCAAGCAATAAAAAGAGGAATAAGAAATTTGTAGTTTCGTCTAAGGTAACTGAAAAAACGTTGTATTTCAAATCTGAGAAAGTCTTACTAAAGAAACATTTTCTTTCAGGATTCCTTCACCAGTCTCTGGTGGTCCCTTGCAAAGACGACAATCATGATGATCGGGGAGATTGACTACGGCTCTATTATCATTGAAGCCAAAGAGCAGGTTAACGAACGCAATGGAGCTCCACTTTTACCAATCCCGGAATTTACTGCGTTCATTGTCGTCTTATTTTGTATGATGGTTTCCGTCTTGTTGATGAATTTGTTGGTAAGTTATCAGAAACCCATTGTGGAATTGTAATAAGCGCCTTATATTCTGCTTTTGAATTCCGAGTTGGCAAAAAGAAAGGGCCAGTGCAAAAAGGGGCGTAAGTCACACAAGACATCACTTCAGAATCGCCTATATGCAGAATTCAATACATGCATAATTATAAATACGGAATTGTTTGAAGAAGCAATGTAACAGATCTGCAGTGCTTAAGGCTACGCACTTTTTTGAGGAAGGTTATCTATTATTTACAGTTGTGGATGGTATTTTATAATCTCTCAAAAGTGCATACATCATTACAATTTCCATAAAATATTACGATTCTGTGCTAATCAAGCCATATGCCATTTTGAAAATTCAAACCTCCTTTCGCTCTCTCGCCGACGAAAAATGAGACTGTCAAAGCTTTTTACCTTCATTATCTTCTAAAAAGAGCGGCTTTCTGTCCCAATGAGATTATAGCTCAAAACCACTTCAACATAGCATTGTCAAACGTATTCTAGTATTTAATCGGTAGATATAGGCATATTTTTACCCCCTAAAAATTTATCATCTGTTCGGATTTCCTAGCTGAAAGTCTTGTGATCCGAAAATTATAGGGATCAAAACCTACCTTTTTGAAAATTTCAGCCAGAAAAAGGGCTCCCGAAAATTCTAGGTGACCTTTTTAAGGTAAAAATCCATTAAAAATAGCTAAAAATGGGCAATTATACCATATTTTAGATGTTCAAAAATCCTAGGACAGGCAGGCAAGCACGAAATTTTACAACAAATGTTTCGAAAATTCTAGATCTCAAATCGTCTTCCGAACAGATATTTTCCGAAAATTGACGTTGGGTGCCCCTGCTCAATGTTTTAATGGAGTAGCCCGACCAGATAAACACCACGGAAACTCCTCGTACTTTCAAATCATTTGAACAAAGTTTGGAGCTGGTTGAAAAAGAAAGTAATCAACCAAACAATCAAAATACAATTTCCTCGCAAACTGTCGAACAAGGAGAAACTTGACCAACCCAGCCGTACCCGAAAACAGTCAGTTGATCTGAACAAAACACGATCATTGTTTCCCCACTGTGAAGAAGCCATGCTGATAAGTTCTGCCGTAGAATAAATAGAACCGCGTTTCGTCATTGAAAGCACTTCGCGTTGTCGAAGATTGTCGAACCTACTGTATAAAATATCAAAACGCTGACCTAACTGTCCAAATTTTGCCGTGATTCGCAAAGCATTTCTTTCCACTTAACTGCCTCCCTCTTAGTGCCAAAAATTTTCTTTGATAAAAAATAATTACGGTTTCAATTAAAAATTTCGCTTTTTTACATGTCGAAAAGAAGTAGCAGTCATTTGAAGCTACCGTTGAGTGGTGGGTGGCAAGGCAGTATTCTTTTAACGCACCAGGGAGTATGGTGCACGTGCATCTCTCACGCACGTACATGTCGCTAGCTCGGTCTTACACGAGTAACTTTCCTTTGCAAGTTTAATAAGAACTTGTTCCATGAAGAAATGATCCCCGTCGTTTAATTGTCTTTTTAAAGGTTGGTTTAGCAGTCGGAGATATTGACAGCATTCAGCGAGATGCCAATATGAGACGCTTGGCCACACAGGTTGAGTTCGTAACTGATATCGATCAAAGATATCCTCGCTTTCTCAGAAAGTACTTGCATAAATCAGTGCTGACAGTAAGACCAAATCAAAGGAGCAGCTTGGAAGCGTGAGTATTCAGATTCAGTTGGGACCACCGATCGAGGTGTTTGATATTAGGCAGGTTTCAGCCAACTCGACGGTGAGTTCGAGACAACGCGTGCGCACAGAAATCACGACAATTGAACTTAAGTTCAAGAGAAGTGGATCGATGAATGCAGGTGTAGTGCGTCTCACTGTGTGCGAATGTCAAGCCAAGTTTTGGTGCTTTAGTATCCCTCACTGAGTCATCTAACTAGTGACCATCGGTTTTCCTGTATAAATGACAGGACACGCACTGAGAGGCCGCGAGCTACTGAATTCGCGGCTTTGCTGTTCTTGAAGAAAACAGAAAATACATCCTAAACACAAATATATTGCTAATAAGAAATGAAATAAATTTGGCGAGAATGGCTTTCTACAATCATGATAACAAGGGAAAGTAATCTCGCAATTGCAAGCTGACTTCAGATGGCATAAGTCCCGGTTCGTATCTCGGTTCTGATAGAGAAGCAATCATCAACATCATATATTCTTGCTTTAGTACCTTTTATATTAAGCAATCTCTGTATATTTCAGTTTGAGAGTTATATGAAGGCAAAACATAAATAAATATGATAGAAATGGAAGCGTAAAGGCCGGGACACACTAGGTGATAAGTCGCAACGACAGGTCTCTGCGACAAGTTGCCGCTCCGTGTGTACTACTTGCAAAACAAGTCGCTGCGACACCACGCATGTTTGATGCACACGCAGTGATCTCGTATGAGGGGGAATATGAACTAGTTTTCTAATTCAATATGACTGACCATATGACGCTCTCTCATTGGTTCATTTATATTTTGTCGCAGCGACTTGTTGCCGGAACTGTACACAAGGTACAACGCTTGCTTTCGCTAATTTTTTAGCTGCAAACCAGTTTGAATTCGTGCGACTGATCGCGGCGACAAAATTCTGCCGCAGCGACAATGATTTTCTTAAAATTAACCGTGCCACACAACGCGAATTGTTGCGGCGACTTGTCTCCGCGGCGTATCTCAGCGACTTATCGCCTAGTGTGTACCGGCCTTCAGTGCTTTTAAGCACTTTAAGTTTTAAAAAATCCATGTCCAGTCACTAGAGTGTATGGATTTTTAAGGTCTCACATTTCTTTATTCCCATCCCCCCCCCCCCCCCCCTTCCCCCCAATTGCATATTGTGATGTATTATATTTTCCTCTCCTTTTTTCAATAACCGTCAAGATCAATTAGTTTTAACGGGAAAGACGGTAATTCTGGGTGGACAAGATGGGCCCAAAATCTGGCATTCGTATGATAGGGGATGATTTTGCAGATCTCGGATCGGTGACTGACATTCTTTCACTTCCATACTCCATAAAACAATGGCTAACTAACTTTACAATTTTTTCGCTATCCAAAGCGACAATTGGCCTTCTTTTGTTCTGTCACAGGTAGCTTAATTAAATGCGGTAAGAATTATTCACATATAAAATAGCTACCGAGCTACCAAGATTTCTCTTCTTTCTGTAATTTTATATTTTCGTCACGTAAAACGAAGTTAGTATATTTATCTTTGAAATCGAGTTTTTTGATTTTGTCATGGTTACGGACATGTCGACCAATAATATTGTTGCATCCTGTTCACGCGAGGAGTTGTGTAGCCGTTGGTGCCATTAATTTAGCAGGCTCTAAACAGTCTCAGTACTCTTAATAGACTGTACTATATTTGGAACGATTGAATCTACCGAACTGATCATGATCACGTAACGGCAATAGTATGGTTCCACATAAAACACTGGTAATTTTTTTAACAAGCTACACTCATTGATATGATGTAACAAGTCTCCATCACAACAAAACAGCTACGGAAAAACACCCTATATTTTGTCTTTAAACGCTTACATCTCAAAACCGAAAGCACCGTGACCCCAAATTTCATCAATAGAAAAGTAATAAATAGGCTTAGATAAATCTATTGCAAAGTTAAAAAATATTCTCTGGTGCGAATTCATAGCCACCTTCACTTTGGTAAATAGTTGTTAGTTATTTGCTAATTTATATATATCTTCGCAGCGTGCTTAAGAAGACTGTTGACCTGTTTTCAAAGTCATCCAGTAAAAGCAATGGAAGCAGCAATAGCGACGAGGCAAGTGATGAGTCTGCGGATAGCAGCGTATCAGCGGAGGTTGCTGAGCAACGCGTGCGGCTTGATCGACTCTGTAATGTTGTTGAAGACCAGTCCAGACTACTTCGGGAAATTTACCATCACCTACAACAAACCGCACCAACAGCAGTTAAAGGCATTCTAGAGAGTGGTGTCGATTGAAAATCGCGTTGTCTTGGAAATAAATTTCTTTCCTGTAAACATTGCGTGAAAAAGCTTTAAGGCAAAAGTAATGTCAAATAAAGTAAAAGTAAATGTCGCATCAAAACATGAAAACTTTTATTGTCCAGAGATATTATTACCATGGAATCTTTTAACCCTCCTACATGCAGATTTGTACCACCTTCGTTTGATCCTATACGTCCCTTCACTTTTTTAGTTTTTTAATACTAATTTTCCCTGCACTTACAGTACAACGCGGCTTACCTTGGCCACCCAATAAACTTTCACATTTCACAACTACGTGAAAATACGTTATCTCAACAACCCATGCAACGGTGTTTAACTTACAACCGTACGAACTTTGCAAGGAGGCGTGACTATCAATCAAATTTGCACACTCTTATTGGCGGATAATTTGCAAAATACTTTGTTAGGTGGTCACGGTAAGGCACGTTGCACTGTAATTTATCACAAACATCTCGTTTTGTCTAGTGTGTAATATAGATGGGTATGGGGATAAAATAATGTTTGTTTTGTCTTCTTTCTCATTTGCCTACTCTTACACATGATAGAGAATGAGAGATTAACCGATCTGGGCTCCTTCGACAGGGAGCCTTAATATCATTTCACATTTTTGTTTTCCTGAGAACACGGAGGTCTTCTGTCACACATATCAGCTTCTTTTTTTTTAATTTATTCCCATTTCCATTCTTGTCATATTGATTGAAAGAAAGCAGTCAATTTTATTGAGCACATTCCCCTGTTTGCTTATCTAATAGCCTTTCTTGATTACAATTTATTTCTTTTCTACTTTCAGATATTTGTTCTTTTTTCCTCTTTTCCCTCTATTTTATTTTTATTTTATTTTATTTTTTTTTGGTCTAGGCTGTTAATATGCATTTGTTCTAGGCTGTTAATATGCATTAATTCATTGATCAATTCTCTAAATTCGTCTTTTCCACTACGGCTCCTTCCCTCACTTCCCCTTAATTCGATGGACAATTTATAATTAGTCCCACCCTGGTCCCACCTTCCTTGCAATATACGCAGCATAATATTCTGCCCTGGGTACTGTTATTCATGAAATGTAAACAAGGTACGGGAAATCGCTCTGACTTGGGACAAGCTCAAACAAGACGAATAGTCTTGAAGAGGCACTCCAAAAAGAAACCCGGTTTTCTCGCGCGGTGGGCTGGGAAGGCGGGTCGCCAGCTTACAGTAGAGTGCAAGGGGTGGGCCCAACGTGGTCATTTTATATTCGTCATAGGCGCCGAAGGCGCGCGCGCGGAGCACCTTGGGTAATAAAATAGGGTAACTCATCTGTGGGAGAAAATTTGGTTTTGGTCACCCGTACGATCGTACGTAAATCCGCTCCTGCATGTATGCCAATGTGACCACGTGACCATAACGGGGGCTCAAGTGTAGAGCTCATCGAGGTCAGCTGTTTTCATGAAGTTGATCACTGACCAGTACTGGGGTGCGATTGGATTTCAGGTTCACGCCGGGTTAACTTATTTTAAGAATAAATAACCCGGGAGCTCCGCTTTTAGGCTTGGCTAAATCTATATAATAAGTATGTTGGTGTCAGTTATATTTTCCATTATAATATTCTTCAGCATTACATTTACCTTTTTTTTCCTACTCATTCAAAGATGTTCTATCAACCCTCTTCAGACCCTGCCCTTTTTTGTTTATTATTCAATTCCTTCCTTCATGATTTCTACGATCTCATTAGGTGAGTTCATACTAGCGGAGTATGACCAGAGCTCAAGTACACTTGAGATCGACCGTGTTTACTTACCGTGATGAGTTTTCATATTAGAATTCAAAGTATGCTTTGAAAGTAATCGGATTGTCAATCAGGTTACGCGGCAAATGTGTTTGATTGACGTCCGTTTCCGGAATGTTTTTTGATAGCAGATAAGTAAGCTAGTAAGGACGGTTTGAACGATCGTGACTAAAACACCACACGAATACATACGAGTAGCATACGAGTAACATACGAGTACACACGAGTACATACGAGTAACATACGACTAACATAGGAGTAACATACGAGTAACATACGAGTACATACGAGTAACATGTAGCATATCTCGTGAAAAGTGTAGTTCACCAAACCGTAAATTGGAAGCTAAAAGGTTAAAAGAATGCTTTGGCATAATCACTTCAACGAGCGCTTAGGCTTAATCAGTAAACGAGTGCTATTTTCTTTACACGAACTCGTGAAAACTGAAGTTAACCGAACCGCAAAATGAAAGCCAAAATGCTAAAAGAGAGTTAAGGCCTAATCACTGAAACGAACGCTTAGGCTTAATACTCGTATGCTTCTCGTATGTTACTCGAATGTTACTCGTATGTACTCGTGTGTTACTCGTATGTATTCGTGTAGTGTTTTAGTCACAATCGGTTTGAACTAGACTTGAGAGTAGTATTATTTCGGCTTCTTTGAAGGTAATGCGTTACCATGACCACAAAGTGGGCTACTTGAGCTTAAATTAAACCCGTTCACATTTGAAGTAAGGCTCAAGTGTACTTAAGGTCTGCTTACTACGCTACTATGATCCCACTTATTGTCTACATTTATATTACGAATGTACAAAATCAAACAAGAAAAGGAATCTTGGTCAGGAATCTAACATTAACTAAGTGGGGGAAAACGGTTTGATCAAGGTGGGTTCACTCCAGCTAATGAGCTCTTGACCAAGTGAATCAAGCCCACTGCCGCTCCCGATAAAAACCTAAAGGTTCAAAAGGAAAGCATTCCTGCACATATTGTTTCTCTTACTAGCAGATAACTTCCTACTTCCGATTATAATTAAATACTTGGCAAGGAACTGTAAGATTTGCCGCCCCTTGGGTTAATTGAAGACAGAGATAAGGAAATCGTGTTTTCCGGGTCCAGGATCATCATGAATTCCATGTAACACCTCTTTTACCAACTTCCTAGTGTTTTTCCATTTCTTTCATTGTCGTATGAAAAGAAATTTATGTTTGAAGTGCAGGTTATAGACGGAAGGTAGA
>NC_090886.1:28444390-28451890 GCF_036669925.1 Montipora capricornis
GACACAGCATTGGGATCCAGATAACTGAGTTGTAAACTTTAAGATACTCCCTTATCGTCTGAATATGCTCTTGCTTCCTTGACACGGTCTCAGCTGCCCTTTCATCAAACTCTCTCACGGCTTGTCGAGCATTCCAATTGCAAGTTTTGTTGAACGTCGTTTTATAAAAACATTTTGTCATCGTGAGTACCTAAACCGCAAAATTGTGTATAGCTCTGGTCATCATGGAACATTCAATCCGGCAGTTATTACGAACAAAGAAGTGCACATGGTACACGGCAACACAAATAAGAACGACGAGGCTTCACATACCACTAGTAATGCAAAGAAGAGATGTCTTAAAATTTCTGATTACTTTTCCAAAAAAATGAAAAACCTTCTTTATCTGGTGAGTAAACTCCGCATAATTTCGGCTGTTTTTTTCAGAATCTGTTCTAATTGAATTATTTATAAAATTTTTGAATTCCAGTCCCTTTTTCATGTGACGTAGGTTTTAAAATATTGGTCTTATAATGTTTCATTTACATTCTTTAAAAGAGCCTCCAGCAAAAAAAAAACAATGTGCGGAACAATTAGCTCCACCAGTGGAGTAGAAGCTACAATCGCAGTTTCCTCCAATCCAACGACAAGTTGAACAGTCGACAGCTGTAGAGATCAATATAACGGAATCATTCCAACCTGCGGATTTCAACTTTCCAAAAAAGCATTGTGGCAATGAAAGCGATTCTGTCTTGTGTTTCACTTGCATGCAACAAAATGCAAAATCAAATTTCCGAGCTGCCAGAAGTAAGGAAGTCTGCTCTATTTCTAAAGGGTTTTCAAACTGGAAAAAGGCGTTGGCGCGATTCAAGGAGCATCAAGTGTCTGAATGCCACAAAATAACCATTGACTATGAAACAAACCTTTCCAGAACTTGCGGAAATGTATGGGAAATGTCCATTATGCAGCAAAAAAGGCAATGGAGTCTAACCGTATATGCTTCATCAAAGTCATAGAATGTTTGCAGTATCTTGCCCGGCAAGGACAGGCTATGCAGGGTGACGGCTATAATGAAGCAAACTTTATTCAGTAACTTAAACTATTATCCTGACATTTTTAAACATGCACAAAGAAAGAACTGACAGGCTTTCCACCGTTGACATCGCAAACGAATTTACCGACCACAACATAAACAGAAAGCCTAATTTTGGTACTTTTCAAGTTTATAATGACAGTGACTTTAATATCATTCACTTAAATATTTTCAGTTACCGTTTTGTTAAATTTCAGATCCGTGGAAATAATTTTGAATGAATAATTAAACAATTATTGAACTCGGCTTTCGTATGATATGAAGATATGATATTTCGTATGATATGAAGATATGATAGATATGATATGAAGATGTGATAATTTTGAATGAATAATTAAACAATTATTGAACTCGGCTTTCGTATGATATGAAGATGTGCAGATCTCGGAGGGTGTTATTCGCCTCAAGCCTTCGGCTTTTGTGCATACCAGTGAAATAATAAATTCCAATTCAATATTTTTGGATTTTTATATGATTATTAATGCCCTCGCATTGCAGCAGCCTATTATCTTGTCAGTGTAAACAAATTTGAACCAAAAAAATAGCCACTTTTCAGAGATTTGAAAAGGCGAAATTCCGTTTGTCGAAGCCAAGAATGTATTACTAAACACGGTGACCATGGTGATAAGAAAAAACCATACACAAAGAAAGAACGGTGGAAAGCCTGTCAGTTCTTTCATGGTGATAAGAAAAAACCTTGCAAAACTTCACTGTAGTTTCGTATACAGACCTCGTCAATTGGTAGCCAGATTGAACAGTAATTTAGCAATATGGCTACCAATTGACGAGGTCTGGGGTGCAGGGATGGCGCAGTGGTGAGAGCACTCACCTCCCACCAATGTGGCCCGGGTTCGATTCCCAGACTCGGCATCATATGTGGGTTGAGTTTGTTGGTTCTCTACTCTGCACGGAGTAGTTTTCTCCGGGTAGTCCGATTTCCCCTCTCCTCAAAAACCAACATTTGACTTGATTTGCGTTCATTTCAGTTTACAGTGTCCCTAATTAATTAGTGCTCCAGCCCTAGAACGACTCGAGACTTAAATAACTTTCCTTTCCTGAAGACGAAACTAGTTTTGCAGTAGCATATTCATATCCATGTGGGTGTTGGAAGTAAAAGCAAATTAGCCAGGTATGGTGAAAGGTCTTTCAATTAAGGAAAATTATAGCCTGAAAACCTCATGTGGCTTCAACTTGGTTAAAACGTACGTGGTATTTGTGATGATAATTTTTTTTCATTCTTTTTAGAATAAAGGAAGTTTCTAGTATTTATTATTTCACTGGTACGCCATTTTACCATATTTGGTCTAGAGAACGCCCAAAATATGAGACGGTAATACACTGTAGTGTCCCAGTTTGACCGGCTTAGAGCAGAGCAAAACGGGAGTTTTTCGATGACAGAAGTTGTTTTCCTTACGATGCAAAGCCTGAAAATCGCTTGTCATTCTTAATTTCGTTTATTCAATCAAATAAAGGACAGTTGGCTGGTCTTTTGTGCTGTTTACATCGTTTCACGCGCCCTGAAAGACATATGATGCATTTTTTTAAAACACTTACCAAATTGCTCGTATGTTTGCTCGCCCCTGCGGGGTTTTGGAAAAATACTACGCAACTTGCAAAATGCCCGCGCGTATTATATGTTAAAGCATTTAATAAGAGATTTGTTATTCCACCACAAAAAAAGGTGTTATTTTGCTTCCATTTTATTTGGAAAGAGTGTATTTCAACTGCGGAATAACTTGAAATGAACGATGGAAAGATCATCGCAGTTAGTTGATCAACCTAGCAAGGCTCAAGCAGCTGCAAACAAGGCCCGAAAAAAACCTATGACTGTGCGACTGTACTGCACAATGCAAGTGAACGCGGGTCGTGGTTTTGAATCCCGTTCACTTGAAGTCTGAGGTTTTTTCTTTTGGGCTTCCTTCGCATCTGCTTACGCTGCTCAACAACCTGCGATGCTCGGTCCAGCTTTCATTTCAATAGTTTGTTTTTCTCTCAAATTAACCAGGCGGCTTATGTTTGTTCTTTTTACAAGGTGAAACCCCGTCATCTTACGTCTGCCAAGGAGTAATTGACTTCTTGGTCGGCAATCATCCTGTGGCGCGGGTCTTGCGTGATTACCTGGTCTTTAAAGTCGTACCCATGCTCAATCCAGATGGTGTTGTTCTAGGCAACTACCGATGTTCCTTAATGGGCTTTGACCTCAACCGCCACTGGCAAGAGCCCTCACCGTGGGCTCACCCGACATTAGTGGCGTGTAAAAACAACCTAATGGAGCTTGACAGCAATGAAAATATTCACCTCGACTTCTACATTGATATTCATGCTCATTCGACCATGATGAATGGCTTTATGTATGGGAACATTTATGACGAGGAGGAACGATTTGAGAGGCAAGCTGTATATCCAAAGCTTTTGTGCGCCAACGCGGAGGATTTTTCAATGTCGAACACGTCATTCAACAAAGACGCTGTGAAGGCAGGTACTGGTCGTCGTTTCCTTGGGAGCTGTCTTGATCCAAAGACCCATTGTTACACGCTAGAAGTTTCGTTCTTTAGTTACAACACTGCAATTTCGCAAGGAATGTCGCCTTACACTGAAGAAGGCTACTTTAAGCTGGGTCGCAATGTGGCTCGCACATTCCTTGACTACTACAAGCTCAATTCGTTGGTGCTACCAGGGAAGAAGAACGCATCTAAACCCTCGACTAATAGGAGAGATTCTCATGGCGAATAACATTCTCGCTGATCGAAAGGGCAGTGACAACGAACAAATTAGAACTCTCAGAGACTGTTATTACTGTCTTACAACGTTCCTTCATGTCTATTTGCTTTATTTTGAAATATTTAGCAAACTGTGATGGAGGAAATATGATCTAGGCGTAACGCAGTTCAACATTTTAGGAAGTTGCATGGAAATACAATTAATTATAAATGTTCAGGTATTTTTATAAGGATTCTGCATTTCCTATTTTCTCGTTATTCTTTGAGGCGGGAATAAACTTACCGGAACAGGAAACCAGCTCTGCATTGAAGAAAGGAAATACGTTTTGTTTTATAATCGTTCTATTGTATGCAAATCACGACAGTTGGATTTGAGCGGGCTTCTTACATGTACTTGGGATGCATGGGTATAACAGGTCTTAAAATCTGTCGAGTTCCTTTTTTTCCGTTCTTCGTAGTCTGAAATTGCAATTAGCCACGTGCTTTCCCTATTGGGCGGGGTTAGTATCTGGATGGGAGACGGAGATGTACTGTGTACTGTCTGTGTGCGACACCGGATTGCCTTTCGATATGACATATGATATGCTTTTATTAGTATAACCTTTGCAACGGAAACTGAGGTGTGGTTAACATTTACATAAAAGAACCTAAGAAATTGGAATCTAAACATTATAATAAGATTGATAAACTTCTAAGTTATAATCTGTCAGTTCTTAGTATCATATTGTGGGTGTTCGCTCGCTTTGGTAGAAGGCTGTGCAATTTATGGTTTTCATTGCTGTAGGTACCATTGAACAAGTTCTTACAAATATACAGTCCTGCGATGGCAAAGTGTATCGAGAGCTCTTACCTCCAGAGCATTAATTAGGATAGGATAAGGTCGAGAAGGTGATTCTTAGGTTTCTGTATACCCTCTGACAGATCTTGGGTGAGCTAGCTAGTTATTGTGGAATAGTCATATCAGTAAGCTTTGTTCTGTTGCATTTTACCATCTGTATAATATTCGACGCATACGCAAGTATTTTTCTCAAGAAGCTACGAGGATGTTAGTCCTGTAAAGATGCGCACTAGAAATTAATATATTATTATTATTATTATTATTATTATTATTATTATTATTATTATTATTATTATTATTATTATTATTACTAATACTTGACATGCATGAATTGGTGACAGGTCGTATACACGTGACGCCGTAGAATTGTATCAGATCTTTTGATGAAACTTATAGTTTGCTCTTTTTTAGCTGTTTTAAAAAGTAAAACCTATTGGATACTTCAATGATGATTTCCGCTACATGACTGTTCCATTTGAGGTCATGTGAGATGTTCAATTTGAATTTGGAAACAACATCAATGCGTTTACCGTTGACTATTACAGGTGGAAAGTCTGGGGATTACTTAGCAAATGATATTCTTAGTTCTTTACACTTTTTCTCGTTCAACTGGAATTAATTGTAGTGTGCTTTCAAAGGAAGTTCTGATGCAACATCTTGAATAGAGCTTGTGCAGTTTTTATTGACTGGTTCTGCTATTGTCGCATTATCGACGTATTTCCACATGTCGGTGTTGTTGAAAATACGTCGTAGACGCCGTTGCATTGTGATCCCTTTTTTCAATTGGAATACTCGAATGGTTATGAAACCTTAAAACCTGTGACCGTGCACAGTCGCTTCGCACGGGTTTGCAAATTACTTGCGCATAATTTAATCGAAGGATTTGATTGGTTATCTTCTTGAAAAAAAAAAGGTTTGTTTTGCGCAGGGTCATGGCCAAAATTACGGACAAAAACATGAAACAAGGAACTTGTCGAGTTTCATAACCATCTCCACGCATTGACTATGTGAACGAACTTTGGAGATTGGAATCATTAGACTAGCCGAGATTATGTGAAGAGCCTCTATCGAAGTACGAGGCATGTGAAATGTGACTAAAAATGGAAAGTTCGAGTAAAGAGGGCACTAAACCGTTCGTGACCTTGATAAATACTTCAGCGGTAGACATTTTCACGGTTTCTGACGCCATATTAGTTGGGGGGGGGGAGGGGAGGGGACAAATGCGAACATTTATGGGATTTTGTCCGAATTTAAACCTCTAAAACTTCGTTACAAATTGGCAGATTTCAAACATTTAACTAATATCATTCACCCAATGGAAAATTACATCATTGCCCACGGCGCAACGTTTTAAAACCGGATTTCAGAAATCTGCTCACGTCGCATCAAATTTTGCGGGAATTTGCATAATTATGATTACAAATTTACAAATTTGGTTTACGGTCGTTATGTAGAGGATATTACATGATCGCGCCGGGATGAATTTTATCCTCGAGTGCTGATAGTATTTCAAGGGCTCCCAACGAGCGCATTAAGCCAAAGGCCTTTGAGAGACATTCCTAGGCTCCTTGTAGTGTATAAAGACTTTTTAAAGAGATATTTTTATCACCTAGAAAAATTTGATCTGTTCGGATATCTTAGCTGAAAATTGAAGTGTCCAAAATTTTTAAGGAATGATATCTTCATTTCAGAAACTGCTAGCTGAACCTTACATTCTAAGAACTTCCAACCGAACCATTTTCTCATCCGAAACTGCTACGTAGAAAACGTTGGTTGCGAATCTTTTAGATGATGTTTTAGTAAAGCAATCTGTAGCTGTTTGACAACGTAGAACCGAAATTCTTAGAACAAATTGAGTCTCCTGGACACATATTTCACCGAAGATTATCGTTGGGTGGCCCTGTGTATCTCTCAAGAACAGCGTCAAGCTGTTTACTTAGTAAAGCACCTAATGTATAAGAAACATCAGCCTGGACCCGAAAATCATAAGTACTTTTATTCAGGAGTTTAATTACTGTACATAAAAGGGATTTTTTCAGGGGATATTGGATTCTATAGTTCATGACCCGTGGCCAATTATAACCTCAGTAATGGTTTTCACATCGCTACACAATTGCCGCAGTTTTGTCCAGTCCTCATGTCTACTTGTCGAATCCAGTTATTACCTCTGTTTACTAAAGCGAATAATTGAGTAGATTTCTCTTAGAAGTTTAGCTCTGAAGGTGATACCCGATTTATCTCATGGTATGCTTTTATGATTTTGCGTGTTTTAAGTATGCAAATTTTCGCCGCCTTGCACTTGAAGTATTTGAGCATTTGAGTTATCAATGAAATTTGTATATTCTCTTGTTCCACACGGTGAGATGAATTTTCCGCAACAACGCCAAGGTTTTCAAGTCGTCCTGCACAAAACCTCGCATATTCGTACTCGGGAGAAAAAAGGTTGTGAGAACCCTTTTATTTTCAAAGTCTTTCACAATTTGAATATATCCTTCCTTCCTCTGCTTTCCAATAGTGGTGGCTCCTCGCTCTTCACAAGCTGTAAACCGTTTCCCTAGCATTCCAATTGTTAAATAACAGTCGATCATCTCAGACCATTTTATCCGCTTCCTTTCCTGATCTTCCCAACTCCTCTCCGTGACGATCTACATAGCGATTAGCAATGTGGCAATAATTCCGGTAAGTAGCTTTGTTTTGAGGCACCTCTTTGTTCAAGATAGATAGCTGAAGTATAGACACATGGGATCGTTTCAGGGCAGAGCTGAAGGAGCTGGAAAGGAACCGCCCTCTCATTTTCATACATTGGCTTCGGTTGGGCTTTCGAGAACCAAGGGCCCATCGACGAAACAAGGTCCATCGATCTGATCACT
>NC_090886.1:28461890-28466890 GCF_036669925.1 Montipora capricornis
CTGATTTTCGAGAAATTTAGCCGAAGACTTCCAGAGATGATGACAAACGAAATTGTGTCGGGTAATTCTGATATTCAAAATACTTTTAGCTACTCCAACCTTAGATGTGGATATCGAGACAACCAATCAATCAGCCTGACACAATTCCGTTGATTGATGTCTTGTGAATAACAAGACTGTGCAGTCATTTTGCTCGTACTGAGGCATCCGAGACCCGATAAATTCAATAGAAGAACCCTCGATGGTTTCACGTCTTGCCGGCTCCTACAGCTTACTAAAAGAAAAACTCGCTTAAACTATATTTATTAGGCTTCCCTCTGGTGTATAGTTTGTTAGGATTTTATTGAAACTAGCGCGCGTACGAATTTTTCCCTAATGACACTCGAAAAGGTGGGAAGAAACTTTAACGTTCCACCCCTCACTTTGTATTCGTCAAAGTTTATCAAAACTGTTTAAATGAAGTCAGATCCAACACGATTCTTACATGATGAATTCCAATGATTTGTTGTTGCAGCTTCGACAAGATGGCCGAATACGACCTTCCTGCCATGTTGGATTTTGTGTTGAAAACGACATCACAAACATCGTTACACTACCTTGGTCATTCGCAAGGAACTACAATGGGTTTCGCCGAGTTCTCCACGAATAAAGAGTTGGCTGCAAAGGTGAAGAAATTTTACGCCCTCGCACCAGTGGCCAGAATTGGCTATGCAAAGAGTCCTTTCTTCGTCCCGGGCGACAGTGACAGTTCAATAGAGGTACTACATAAATATGTTGATAGAGAGAAATATGTCACTATGTTTTTCTGCTGTCATCAGCTATTTTTCGACACCCTCAACCACTTTACGTGATCAAGTGCGAAAACAAAGAAAGTGATCCCGGAGGGCATTCCAAATAGACGCCCCAGTGAAAGCGAAGTTGTTTCTAAAATAAGAGGAACGAGCAACTGGGATCTCAACGCTTAAATTGGATTTTCTAAGGTTATACTCTTTAGGTCCTAGCTGCTTGGTGAACATATCTATAGTGTACTGGGGATCCAAACCATAAGCAATTTTGTACATCATGATTGCTGTTTGCTGCCTGCGGATTTCGGTTAGCGGCGACCAACCTTGCGCTTAAAAAGCCTGTAAACCCGTGACAATCCGGGCCGCTTTTTTTATGGAATTTCTGAAGATTGAGAGAGAGAGTTTCGTCACATATTCCAAACAAGTGAACAATTATAGTTAAAGTGGTATTACGACCAATAAAACAATTCTTTTTTTACTTTGGATTTCAAAAAAAAACACTAACTGACCAAAGTTTTAAGTTCTGATTTTAAAAAGACACGTATTTATTTTAACTGGAATTTCTTATTTATTGGTCCGCCATTACTAACTTTAAAATCTTGAGAGAGCCGGGTCGAAGAGAAAATGACGTCATTTTCTCTAGATTCAACCCTCTGAGGACCAATCGGTCTGTTTTGAACGTGAGTAACGGCGGACCGTGAAATCCAAAACTTACACTCAAAATAAGCAGCCTTTGGATAAAACTCAAAGCTCAAAATTTTGCCAGTTAGGTGTTAAGCGAACACGCTATCAAAATCTGAAGAAAAAAAGGATATAATTTTTTGATCATAGTACCACTTTAAAATAGGGCTCAATGACCGATCTGAAAACTGTGATCCTATTATCGAGAGATATCGTACGTAGATGCTATTTTCCTAAGAGTACTCATATTACAGTGAACATACAACCTATTTCGATAAATAGAGAGACAGATAGATAGGACAAATTTGTTCATGGACAGGGGCGTAGCCAGGATTTTTCAAAGGGGGAGAGGGGTCACACTGTGTCAAACAGAGGGTACTCATCAGGTTGTGGCGTTTTCATCACCTGAATATGGTAGGTTGTTTGCTTGAAAAAAGGCTTTCAAAGGGGGGTCACGGGCACCCTATAGGACCCCCTTACCCAGCTACGCCCTTGATAGACGTTTCATCCCTCATAAATTCTTTTATACAATGACGTCTAACCTTTTTCTTTTAACTTTTCAAAGCTTACGCACGAATTTTTAGGGAAACGTGGCGTTCTTCCATCCACTTACAATATGATGAAGGACTGGTTTTCTGTACACGTGTGTACAAATGTAGTAGGTAGAGCATTGGGTGTTGGCTTGATTTTCATGCTTTGTGGTCCTACTGATGGTTTAAACGTGGTAAGTGAAAAGACTATTTTGACTTAAGTGCTTTTTTTGACAGCCGATTTGATAGTCACAATTTGTAACAATCATAGTGATCTCAAGGTAAAGAGCGAAATTGAGGAATACTTTAACGCCTGTACTTTTAAAATGGCGATCAAAACTGGCCCGCTCAAGGCTAACCCTAACCCAAACCCTAAGCCATTAAAGTAATATGTCATTAATTCATATTGAGACGTTTTGAAGTATAAATTGACAAATGCGCATATATTGTAAAAGCAAACTAGTCTTAATCTACTTTTTCTGTCCACGCTACATCTTCAATGACATCATTTTGATACCTGCACGTCACTTTGGCACGACACGTAACGTTCTAAAGGACACCATGGGTCAGCTTTGATTTCATCCTTGACCTAAACGTTGCGCTGAAATTTTGTGTCATCTTTTTACCCATTTGTCATCCATCATAATTCGCGATAATTATCATGTTCATAAACCTAACGTTCAGAGAGCTTTTATCAGCTCAATTTGGTTCATGTTGTTGACGATAATGATGTTGATGATGATGATGATAAGACACCTTTTTTCCAAAATGGCCACCATTTAGATATTCTTTTGTTTTTATTCAAATTAGACCTTGATTTTAAGCTTAGGAAAGAGGCATCAAGGGCTAATTTAAATAAAGACAAAAGAGTATTTAAATGGAGGCCATTTTGAAAAAAGGAGTATAACTGCTGGCAATCAATGGACTTGCCTATATTGATTAAGATTTCACTCCCGTTAAGGTTTGGTCAATCTGGTTAATAATGACAGTGACAATATAAATATGAACTGTATTCATTTTCGACCATTTTCTTGCCGTTTCATTTCCCAACAGACCCGACTTCCAGTGTATTACTCACATACTCCCTCAGACACATCAGTTAAGGACGTGATCCACTGGCTACAGGTGAATACATATAAACCAGGGGTCAATTTAATAAAACTTTTACACGTGTAATTTACAAGTGTAGCAATTGTTCTCAGACTCTAAAACAATGGCTACACTTGTAACTTACACGTGTAAAAGTTTTATTTAATTTGACCCCAGAATTACAGTCTGAAGTAGAAACAAAAGCTCCATCGAATGCTACTTCGTTTGCGATTCGATGTTGGTGTGATTTCACTGAAAATTGTGAATATGTATTTTTTGACAGTTGTTCCATTCCAAGAAATTCCAGAAGTACGATTACGGTACGGAAAATATCAAATACTATGGAAAGGTATGATCAACAAATAATTAACGACGTGACAAATAGTAAGGAGAATAGCATCTACCCTGAAAGGTCCGTCAATAATAAGCATGCAAAAAATTTAGCGTGTTGTTTGGCTGACTGCATTTCTATAAATCCCAAACAGGGTTCAGAAAAGTGAAATTAGTGCAATACTGCGTTTTCACTTACGTGATCAGTAACCTTGTTTTTCCACCGAAACAAAAGAAAATGTTTGCATGATAAGAAACCTCAGTTCCGGAAGGTTTAGTTAGGAACATCATCATGGTCGCCGTTCCATTGTTTGGGAACATCAACATGGCCGCCGTGATGTCACGTGAAACACTCTGCAGGCGAATTTGTTCACATTTTGTCTCAAAGGCATCACGCTATTCACAAAGTGATTTCAAAAGGTAAAAGAACGTACCCGTGTTAAACCTAGATAACTTTGCAATTTACTGTTTTTGGCTTTGACAATGAGGGAGTTATTAGCCACAAAAAAATTAAAAATTCTTGGTGGCAAAAGCGCTATTGAGCCCATACATTCTAGACCTTTGTAAAATTTCGGAAAGGTCAATAGGCAGTGAGGACAAAAACAATAGAATCACGTTGGAATGAATGTGAAAATATTTGCATATCAGACACTTTCCTTTGACTTTGTCCTCTAAGGCCTGGTTTTCACGGAGTTCGGTCGTTTCGATACAAAGTCGTTTCGATACAAGTTGATTCGATACAAATTGAAGTCGTTTCGAGACATCATCAAAGTTGATTCGATACACGTAGAAAGTCAATTCGATTCAACTCAATATTTATGTTCTCAACCGTTAATTAGTGGTCTAACCGGTGCAAAAACTCCAATCCCGGTAAGCTAATGAAGATACTTCCAAGCGAATTGACTTTCTACGTGTGTCGAATCAACTTTGATGTCTCGAAACGACTTCAATTTGTATCGAATCAACTTGTATCAAAATGACTTTGTATCGACACGACTGTAAACCGTTTTCACTAGCGACGCAAGTGACGCAAGCTAGAGCCAGTTAACATATTTCTCGGCATTTCTCTCGCTATTTAACTTTTAATTCACCAGGGAAGCGTTAGTGCCAAAGTGTGTTGGACCACATGGCCACAGAGCGGAATCGCTAATTTCACTCTTTCCAAAGATTCGAACCCGATTCTGGACAATTTATGAGATGTTTTAGCCTGCGAACACAGACATATTTCCGGCGTTCTGCGTTCGCAGGCTACAGATGTTTGGGATGGCATTCCATATCTACATTTATACAAATAATATCAAGTTGCACCGTCACTGTAAGAAAAGACGCAGCAAAATTCTTCGTACGTTAATGGCGGACAGTCTCGGGGTCTTCGCCAAGGCTACGCGTGATCTCTATGGCGTTTTCACTTCCGACGTTTTAACAACCATTCAGATCACGACTTCGGTCGGCCAAAATTTGGCCGATGGTCCGGAATTCTCGAGAGAGTTTTGGTCAGGCCCAGAGGAAGAGTGAATAGTATCCCAGACGTCTTTTCGGCATCTCATTCTAACGAAAATGCCAAAATGGCACGCTCGGTTGATGA
>NC_090886.1:28471890-28479390 GCF_036669925.1 Montipora capricornis
GTTTGCAGCATACATACATGTATATTGACAATTGTCAAAACAAGGTATCAGCTGACCAGTATCACGTGCCATATCACGGGCTTAAGCTTAGAGCTCACCAAGGTCAGCTGTTTTTTGAAGGTGACCGCTGACCAGGTACTCGTTTTCGATTGGATTGCAGGCTCAACTCAGGTTAACTTACCTAAACATAAGCGAAGTTTTCGCGCGCTTTCTGGGGCTAAACGCGGCTACACGGCCATACTACGTCAACTATAATTCTTACACAGTCAACGCTTTTCGTGTTCAGGTGGAAAACGGTTTGGAAGATGTTTTCTTTCTGTATTTTTCGCTGGTTTCAATCCAGTTTGACAATCATGATATCTGTGATCCACACTGGTGGCTACGCAGCTATTCAAGTCAAGCATCGGCGGGATATAAACTTACAGCTGAGTATTTATTTTTAATTTAATTAGAGCCGCTTTTTTCTCTGTATTGCAATTTTTGGCATATCTTTAGAAGATCTGATAAGGTTACATGATGCCTGGAGGACCTATGTCTAGAACAGAAACGAAAGGAGAGCGAAAGAAAACGACAACGACAAAACAGAATATCAGTTATAGCTCATACTTAGTGGAAGAAGTTACTCCACAAATTCTTTCCTTGGGCACTAAACCGTTTGTTATTTTTACGGATGCGTTATTTAACCCATTCACCGCCGAGGGCTTCCCCACTGACGAGTAAATCGTCTTGTGTTAGACTGTAAAATCTATAAGTGTCAATTTGCATTTCTGACGGTGATAGGGTTAAAGTGGATGCGTATTTTTAAAAGGTGGTTTAATCGGTTCTTCCTTTGTTCAGGAATAAAAATCGAATTTTATTGTCAACTGGAATTAAATAACAAGTATCTTTACTCTTTTGGACATAAAGAAAAAGTTGATTTCTTTGTTTGTTTTGCTCTGAACAAGTGCTTTTTTAATTCGTTTGCCCAGCTGGTTTTCGTTGTGCCTCGACAGTGACAAGAAAATTTTGCCCTAATGTTGTAAACACGTAATCGCAATAGGTCTCGTAAAATTAGGGGGAAATCTCATTAGCTTGTGTTTTCAGAAGTTTGTTTAAAGCACCTAAACGTTATTTAAGTGTTGGAGAGGATCTTGTTTGAAGTTCGTCCTTTCTTCACGGTTGCATTGCGTTATTTTGCCGATTCTTGTTCCAAGCCAAGCTGGCTTGTTTCAATGAAATACATCAAAATGTGAATGATCTCGTTTGCAGAGATAAAGTGGAATAAAGTACATCAGTAAAAATACTCTTCTGTGACCTTTTTTTATGGCTTCTAATTTTAGCGTGATTCCTATTCGCTGGCTATTGACAGTTGACTCTGAAATGGCTTTCTTCCTTTTCCATTCGCCCGCTGAGGGTGTGCTTGTTTTCTTTTAAAACTCATGCGGTTCAGAAAAAATTCATTGCCAAACTGGTGAATTCCAAAGTAAAAACCGATATCGTACTCATCGCTTCGTGATTCATGCGATATCGGTTTTTAGCGTAAAATGTACCGTGGAATTCACTTGTTAGGTATTGAATTTTTCTATAGAAGAAAGCAAATAAAATGATTTAATTATTAAGGCAGCGACCGGAAACATCAAAACGCGGACAATTCCAAACCTTTTATTTCCACTAACCTTACAGGCTTGGCTAAATCTATATATGAAGCCTGGGTTGAAGATTGCCTCTGTATGCAGGATTGTGGGTCTCGATGAGTCGAAGAATGTCATTGTCTTATATCGTCCGAGATGCTGTCTTGTATCTTTCTGAATGTCTTCTACTCTTCTTTGCCCATGCAGTTGAATTTCGTTTCCTTACGGGTAAGCTGGTAAAGTGCTGCTTCCAAGGCTGCATAGTTTCTGTCCAGGTAGCCAGCCAGACAGCCATTCCAAGAAATTCGATCTTGCGTCGATTTGGCTCCAAATACCAAACTCTTGGGTGTGTAGCTTCCCTTAGGGCGCACTGAAAATTGCTCCTTGTCTCGTGTCAGTTAGCGGTGGCCTTTTCCAAGGCCCAGCTTTGTGAAGTTCTTACAGTCATGTAGGCGGTGGATAAAATTGTCAACTCTCTGTGCGTGTACACATCTGCTTCGTTTCATGGCTTCATTGGGTATTCGCATGTCAACGCTTGCTATGGTAATTTGGGGCTCTAATGCTTCGTTCTTTATCTCCGCATATTTAGGTTGTACAAACATCTGCGAGAACCACGTGATGGGTTCTCCGTCTGGGGCCTCCCCAAAGATGTCTCCTTCACTCCTTGTTCTAACCATTTTTTTCTGGGGTTTCTGTAGGTGGTACGAGACTGGGCATGGTTTCTGGGCTACAGGTCCTGCTTCAGGGTCCATTTCTAGCTTAACTTCTATCTCCGGCTTCGTGCTTCGTGCATCCTCTTCCTTGAAATTTGTCACGATTTGTTTCAGAAATCTCATCACCAAGATGAGTAAATGAGGTTTCTCCAGAGACTTCCTGGCATGGACACTTAAGTATGTTAACGTATCGTAAACAATCCGTACGGATCGGCGACATGTGCTCAGACGTCAAAAATGTAAATTTTGGAGTAGCACAAGGCTCCATTCTAGGTCCAGTGTTACTCAATATCTATGATGCGGATCTTCAGGAGAATTTAAAAGTCAAATGCTTTCAGTATGCGGGCGACATAAAAATCTACGATCATGCCAAAATATCTGATCCTAATAACTGCAGAAACACTATTTCCCAATCACTTACTAAACTAAAGCAGTGTTCGCATTAGGCCTCGAATAAGGCCCAGTACCACGGGCAACATTTTTCGAGCAACTTGTCTCGCAACCATGTTGCGTTGCAAGTTGAGAGTTGAGATGGCTTGTTGCGCGTATTATCATTTTCTTACGCAAGAAATTTTCATGTTGCAAAAAGTAAAATCAACGTCGACTTTCTGCAACATAAACATTTGTTGGGCAAGAAGGTGATAATATGCGCAACAAACTATCTCAACTTGCAAAGTAACATTGTTTCGCGACAAGTTGCACGAAAAATGTTGCCCGTATTCGTTTATGATCGAATTATAATGGAATTAAATATGAAATGGGTTCACATCAACTAATTAAAGTCCCTGATTATAATTGGATTATAATCACTTCAAACAACCTCAAGGGGGTTTAAAACATCCAAAGGTAATCCTCGGTGAAATATGTCTCATACTCTTCGGGAGAGTCAAACTGTTATAAGAATTTAATTTCTACGTTGCCAAACAGCTACAGAAAACATCACCTAAAAGATTAGCATCCAGGGAAAAGGGGTATTTTTGCAATTTAGCAGCTTCAGATGAGCAAACGGTTTCAGTGCTGGGAAGTTCTTAGAAGCTAGCAATTTCTGAAATGAAGATATCATTCCCTAACATGTTTTAACACTTCCTTCAATGTTCATCTAAGATATCCCAACAGATCAATTCTTCTAGGTAATAAAAACAACTCTTTCGAAAGTCTTTATACATTACAAGGAGCCTAGATGTCTCTCAGGGGCTTTTGGCTTAATTTTCTCCTTGGCTACCCTCATCAACAGCACATGCATTGAGCCGGCCTCTTTGCAAGTGGATTGGCCATGTAATCTTACAAATTAATCATTGTTGTTGTCTAAAAGAGTCGTCGACGTACCTCTCCGAACAAAACAAACATTTGCTCTCTGAGGCGACGAAGTAGTTAAGGGGATACTTTTTCAGAATAAAATGGACGCATTTATCCCAGAAGTACACAAGAATGCCAGGACTTCTATCTACCTTGCTGAATCAGAAAGGATATATCATACTGGCCTACATTATTATTCTTCCTAAAAGGAAATGTTTACTCGTGTTGAATATCCTAGAAGCACGCAGGTATATTCCAATGCCAGGACTCCTACCAGGATATACAACATCATTTAAATCTCTGAGTCAAAAGGATGTTTATGATGTTTATCACATACGGGGCAAAATTACTGAATGCTGATTGGCTAAGACGGAGGGCATTTTTCCTCAATCTCGAGGGTACTTCTTCCAGGGCACTGGCCACGAACCATTACAAGAAAGCCAAAATTGTTCCTAAGGACATTACACGTTAGTCATGATCTTTCAAAGCGAAAGGCTATTGGCTCTGCAAGGTTGAAAGTGTAACATAAAGGTAACAAGCATGAACTTAACTCATCTCAAGGCATGGGTCTCATAAAGATCATGGCGTCTGATGACAAAAACTATGTGAGTAATGTAACTGAGGCACCCAAGCAAGAGGTAGTAGCTATTGTGGATGTCAAAAGCGATCCCGTGCTTGGACCGTTCGCGGATGTATTTGAAGGTATTGGCTGTTTGACGGCAGAGTACGAAATTCAACTCAAAAAGGATATTCCAGCTGTTTTTTTACCCCCCAAGAAGAGTTCCTGTCCCTAAGAAGGTGGCAATGAGAAAAGAGCTTGACAAGATGGTTGCTGAGAAAATTATTGCTCCTTTTACAGAGCCCACTGACTGGGTGTCCAGTGTGCTAGCAATTCTCAAAATAGATGGATCAGTCCGGATTTGTCTGGATCCTAAAGACTTGAACAATGCTATTAAGCAATCTTACTACCCATCGCCGACAGTTGAGAATGTGACTTACTGTATTGGATGCCAAAAGTGGTTCCTGGCAGGTAAAAGTGAGTAACATTTCCAGTCACTATACCACCTTTAACACCCCCTATGGCCGATTCCGATGGCTGAGGATGCCATTTGGCATCAGCTCTGCACCCGAGGTGTGGCAAAGAAAGATGCTTGAAGCAATTGAGGGTCTCCAAGGAATAGACGTGATTGCCGACGACTTCCTGGTTTGTGGATACGGAGACACGGTAGATGAAGCAGTGACGGATCATCATCAGAATCTAACAGCTTTTTTGCAACGATGTCTTGAGCTCAATCTGACACTTAATCCTCAGAGGATTACACTTCACCATTCTCAAGTGCCATTTACGTTTATGGGTCATTTCCTCACACTCTGTTGGTGTGGTTACTGATCCTAACAAAGTTCGCGTCATACATGATATGCCTACCCCGACCGATGTCAAGTCACTGAAGAGATTTCTGGGCATGGTCTCTTACTTAGCAAAGTTCTTATCTAAGCTGTCATCTGTTTGTGAACCCTTAAGGCGACCCGGAGGCTAAAGATGCAGAATGGTGTTGGCTGCCTATTCATGATAAAACTGTGCAGAATGTCAAGAATCTTGTTTTTCAAGCCGCCGTGTTGAAGTTTTATTATGTTAGTCGTGAAGTCACAATTGAGTGTGGTGCCTCCCTACTCCAGGGAGTTTTGCTTCAAGAGCGCTAACCCCATCCGAAAGTTGACATGCTCAGATTGAAGAAGAACTGTTGTCTGTAGTTTTTTCTTGTGAAAGGGTTGATACATACCTGTACGGTCGAGACATTGTTCATGTCAGAACGGATCATCGACCTCTTGAAGCTATTTTGAAGGCCCTTGGCTCTGCCCCTAAGCGTCTACAGAGGATGCTATTGCGTTTTAAGAGATATAAACCTCGATGTTAAGTATCAGAAAGGACGTTTGATGTCTGATCCCCTGTCCCAGCCTACTTGGACGAACTTCCCACATAGACCGAAAACTGCCACGAGTTTGAGAAGATAGTACTTGTGGACTGTCTTTCCATTTCAGAAGCACGATTAAAAGATAGCAAAGAAGGTACTGTTTCGGATGACAACCTTAAGATGCTTGTGACAGTTGTTCTTGAAGGTTGGCCTAAGAGTCTAGATGAAGTTTTAGCAGAGGTCAAGCCGTATTTTCAGTCAGTCAGTCCAAGGTCATCCAGACCTTGGCAAAACGTTGGCACAGACTTGTTCCTGTTTTAAAATACCATAGTTGTAGTCAGGCATGATAAGAATAGGAATTTTTTTGTTGTTGTTGCACTGACTAAAAAACAAAACTTTATGTATGACCGTTTCGGATAACATACTATAACCTTCTACAGCATAAATTGCTTACGAATGGAAATTCGGTTCGCGAATTGAGTGCCTTACAGAGACTAACACATATCGTGCATTTTACCTTTCGACACACCCATCCAAAAAATTGGTTTTTGCCCTGAGCGGGACTTGAGTGCCACAATTGAGTGCCACGCTTCTAAAAGTAATCTTTTTGACCATTGGAAACAGCGGTCATTGATCTTGATGGCGTCAAGGTCAAATTCATGATTGTTTTGTATGTTATGTTGGGTTACTAAAAATTCCTTTCTCCTGTAAAAATCGCTCTCGTTTGCTCTCTAGTCCTAGATCTTATGTCTCTTGATGTTTGACCGATATAGACTGTCACAGTCTTTACAATTGATTTTATGGATCACTCCTGTTGATAGGTCTTTACTAAATTTGTCTTTAGGTTTTTTTTTTTAATGGAGCCAACGATCATTACGGGTTTGTGGGCAACATTGATAATGAACTGGTTTAAAGTTCGCACGATTCTCTCTGAAGTTCCTTGAATGTACAGCAAAGTAACAAAACCTCCGTTGGGTTTGAGACTGGTTTCTAGAAACAGTCGTACTTTGACAGCTTCTAATAAATTGGTCGGTGAAACCGTTCATCTTTAGAGCGTCGACCACATGTTGTAATTCGGACAATTTGTCTCGGTTGGTAGAACGGATGTCGAGGAGGGTTCTAGTTACTGAGCGTTTGTGCTGAGAAGGGTGATGATAGTTGAACTGGAGATATTTGTCAGTGTGTGTGGCTATCCTGTAGATGCTAGTTTTTATAGTTCCATCGGGGTTCCTTGTTGTCTTGGTGTCCAGAAATGCGATGGATCCGTCTTTTTCTTCTTCCACTGTAAAACTGATGTGTTGATTAATTGAGTTGATTAATTGAGATTGAAGTTTAGCCGCCACGGAATTCCGGAGATAGTCATTTCTGACAACGGTTGCAGTATGCTTCTACAGAATTTGCAAGGTTTGTAAGTGATTGGCATTTTGAACACATCACTTCCTCTCTGCTTCATTCCCAAAGTAACGAAAAGTTTGAGATTGCAGTTAAAATCTGTAAAGGTATCATGGAGAAAGTTGTTGGCGGATATTTTGAACCACAGTATTGGATTGTCGTAATACCCCCACGGAAGTTGATTCATCTCCTGTACAAAAGCTGTTCAGCTGGAGAACACGCAATCTCTTACCTTTATCAGGTAAACAACTAGAGCCTGATACAGTACCCCTTCAAGATGTGCAAGAAAAGATGATTGCCTCTAAACAAAGGCAGGCTTTCTACTACAGCCTGAAGGGTACTGCATTGCTTGAATTACAACCTGGACAGACTTTCAGGATGAAGAAGCCAAATGCATCTACTTGGTCAGAGGCTGTTTGCAAGAAAATGATTGGTCCTCGTTCTCTGACGTTGTTGCGTCGGATTGGCGAACCTACCGACGAAACCGCAGACAGCTGTAATCAGTGCCTCAGTAGTCAGAATCATTGCCAGTAGCGACACCAACAACTGAAACACTGCAGTCAGTGCCACAAACAG
>NC_090886.1:28484390-28506890 GCF_036669925.1 Montipora capricornis
CCACGTTAGATTACATTGTAATGCAAATAAGAAACACCAACCGTGAAGGGGCAATTGGTAGCCTTTCCTTCAGCGGTACATGCAAACCCAATCGCGATCGATCACCACAATGCGGTTTTAAAAGAAGAGTATTTTGAGCTTTTGTGGCACGGTTGCCCTTTTTATTCCTGCATCGGATATGAAAAATGTACACCCAGTACGTGCGTGTAACACTTGCCCTACACGTGCAGGTTTCCTCGGATTTGTGGAGTTAAGTGGATGTGGTGTTATTGTCGTGCATGAATTTTGTTACAAATATGTGATCAAGATTTGGAATTTTGTGAGGCGGAATAACAGATAAAGGTTGGTTAATCCCTTCTGCTTGACTAAATCAAGTATTCTTGTGAAGAGCATCGCCATCTAGAACGCGACTAACTATGTAAATCGAACAAAATTACATGAAATGCTTAGAGTAAGACTTCTCAACCTTACAATAGACTTGCATCAGTATTTCATCTAAAGTAAATAATTTCAATTCTTGTTTCTGAGACTAAATTTCTTTGGTTATTTCATCCGTTATATTTGTTATTTAAAGTTGCAAGAATATTTTCAGGCATCATATCACTGCTCCTCACAAAGGTGAGGGATTAATTGCATAAGACTGAACCATTTTCATGGGCTTTCATGTTTAATACTTGTTTTTGTAACAAGCAAATGGCATAATATCTTGCCAAAAAAAAATTGTGGAGACTATATGTGGTGTCTCCATGTTGCAAGGCAAAGGTAAAAAAAGCTTGTCGCAGATATTTAATCAGGACTTACATGATTCCTGCAAACACTTACTTGTCTCTGCTGCATGTCCTCTTTTATGTGCTGGTCTCTACTATGTGTTATAGCAGGATTTCGCCAGGCTCATCAGCACTTTTCAAATGCATGGGTATCAGGAGGCAACCCCCTGCTGCTCCACCCATTATTCTCTTTTTGGAAATCAACCAAGAAACAATTACATAAGATGCCTCCCTTGATCTGCCACTACTTCATTGACTCATTCTCAAATGTCTTAGGCTAACTTTAAGGTGTGTTGTGTTTGTGGACTTAAGGTGACGTAGGGCGACTTAAGGCGAACTAGTGGCAACTTGCGGCGAGTTACGGGGACTTAAGGTCCCAGATTACTCTGGCCTCATATAGAGGCCCATCGTTATGGAACTTTGTTCACTTTAATGACAAGGAAGCATCAATGACGCTAAATTTTAATCAGCTTAGGAAGCGAGTCAGCGCTGAAGATTATTTTATAGATTTTAAGTTTGAATGTACGTCAACATCTACTATAAGATGCAGTGTAGGATATCAGAGCCACTTAGGCGAGCCACAAAGGTCTAAAGAAATCTAGGTCTCTTTATAGGAACAAATACACAATTCACATTCGTTGTCGTTCATTCCCGGATGTACTAACGCTCTCATCCGCTGACCTAATACACTACATGCCTTTCTCTCCTGGGGCGGATCCAGGTTTTGACGAAGGGGATTCGGATAAACGCCCGCCGAAGGCGGTAGCCCATAGGGGGGTCCGGCGGCATGCTCTCCCGGAAAATCTTTAATTTTAGGGCCTCTGAAATGCGATTTCCAGCGTTTTCAGACGGGAAATTTGAAGTGGTTTAATTGGTCAAAAGACTCATTATCCTCGCTGGTCTCTGATCTAGGGAAGAAAATTATGATATTTCAGTTTTAAATCGATTGGGAAACAACTCTCGAGAAATCAGCTCTGTCTGCTTTCTAGAATTAAGCGTACTCGTGTAATAGACTAATCTATTAATGCTTACCTTGCTGATGACGGTCCGAAAATCCGGTGAATTTGTGGTTGCTTTGTCCTCTTCGACATATTAAATCGTGAGTTGACGTTGAGGAACGTTGAAGTAAATTTTCTCTTTAAAATACTCCCGGCGCAATCTTTGACTCACTGAGAGAACGATCCACAACTCTGATTTCCAAAGAACGGCGTGGCTTTACGCAATGCCGGAATTGGAACGATTGGCAGATTTGGCATAAACTGTCAGTTTTGGCGGGACGTGTAAGCGTTAATAAGCAGTAATTTTATAGCTCAAGCGGACGTTCTAGAGGCCATTTTCAACTAGGCACAAATTTGTCTTGTTTTTATTGCTGTTTTCGCGTACAAAGACACAAAGAAATCATTTTCAGAAGATAAATTTATTAGCTGAGTTGGTTCACTATTTTTTTAACCACGCGTTTGATATACGCTTTTACTTTCAGTTTAGGGGGTTCGACCGAACCACCCGAACCACCCCTAGATCCGCGCCAGCTCTCTTCACTTTAACGCCTACAATCCAATATAAAAGACTTAACTATCCATACGCTTCTTAAAACATGTCTTAGAACTCTCACTTCGGTACTTATACTGAAGAAAACTTAAGGTGCGTTCGATTGACCATATTCCGGAATAGGAATACATGGAATATAAGTTAGAAATTCTTCGTTTTTACGGAGATTCACACTAAAATTGTCAAACACCTGCTAAAATGCTATTTTAAACGTATTTTCATTACAATTGCTGCTTCGAAATGCGCCAAACATACCGTTTTAATCATCACTTCACGTATTCTTATTCCGGAATAGGGTCAATCGAACGCGCCCTTAATGTCAGTCTGGTAATATTAATACAAGACTCTCGCAGTCCAGTAATTGCTCAAATGTCACTCTCGAAACACAACAACAGGTTCGATAGTCTAAAGTTGTCCCTCTTTAGTATAAAACATAAACATTTAGCCGTTTTGGGCGGCTAGCAATTCTTCCTGATCTCCTCAAAGGTTTATCAGCTCAAGGAGTTCATTAACTTTGACAGTTACCTTCTGAACCACTGGAGTTACGCTAGGATCAATATGCAGCTTTAATTGGTAGTTCTTCACTTTCCCAATGCCTTTAAATACACTGGGGTAGTTTGCTTTAAGTTGACCCACCAAAGAGTCGTCAACACTGTTACAGTTCCCTGTATTGACAGTTTCTGCTTGGCCTACACGAAGAATTCCAAGATCTGTGGCGGTTGAATAACCAAACAAACACCGCCCAGTTTTGATCACAATGAAATCTGCTACAATCCTTTTCTCGGTTATGGAAACTTCTATCTGAAACTGGGCATCAACTTCAAGTTTTCGGCCTCCATAAGCATACAACTTTGTGCATGGTTGTAACTCAATCTTTAACCCCTGATGTTTAAGTTCTTGTACAGTACTCAAGTTAACTACATTGTAGATTACTTGCTGAACCTGAATCAATCAACATGTTTCTGCTGACGCCACCAATGCTTACAGATATCACTGGCTCAGCAGAAGATGACAAAGCGAATGTCTCTTCCTCTATAGTGAAAGCAAATGCATCATTCTCATCTGAGTTCTCAAACGGACCTTCAACACAATTGGCCTGACTTCCTTTACCTGGACGCCCCTGCCTTCCCCTCCATTGTTTGCTGGTGCTTTGTTTTCCAGGCTTCAAGCATTTCCCTCCTTTGCAACAGCTAGCATAATGACCATACTTATCACATTTTGCACACTTTCTTCCTCGAGCCGGGCAACTCCTGTCCCTAACAAAGTACCCCTCTTGGCCACAATTAAAACACGTTTTGCCAAAGTTTCCCTTGTATCCATATTCCGAGGTTTTCCTAACCACATTAGTGCTTGTTCAGTAGGCTTTTGATTCGGAGTAACCATTTGCTTTGCTTGCTCACGTGAGGCTTCCCACTTACGAATTTTATCTAATGCAGCCTCCAGAGTAATATTATTAACTTCCAGCAGCAGCCCATCACCTGGAGCGTGCAACTTACCTATTTTCGTGCAAGGGCGTTTTCACAAGTAAGGTTATTTTTAGATTGAATTTCCCGCTAATGAGACTCCCACAGGAGCCCGATGACCAATTACAAGAAATTAAGCTGACGTCATAGGGTCACCGAACCGGAACTGCCTTTGTTTTTTGACCTAATTCGCGGGAAGGGCTAGTCTTAAAATAAACCTACTTGTGAAAACGCCGTTTCACAGACGCTGTATGGAAGTTGCACGCTCCAGATGGGCTCCTGCTTCCAGCAATTTCTTCTTCAATTCAACATCTGCCAACTTTTTAATAAGTTGATCAAAGATTCACCAAAATTGCAATAAAGGGCTTGCTTGTGTAAACGGACCATGAATTTGTCATCTGTTTCCCCTGCATTGGTGCTAGTTGACGAAAAACGTGGCGCTCATACGGGACATTGTTGTCGGCGCGAAAATGAGCATTCAGTTTTCGAAGAAAAACTGAGAAGACATCATCACTCACACCACGTAAACACAGAAAGCCGTAAAAATCTCAAACAAAAGTCTATTTTTCAACTGGGCACACTTTATCCGCACGGAATCAATGAACGCCTCTCATTCCATTAATCTATTCACAAACTCGTGTCATCCTATTTCTACCAATAGCAAAGCTCCTCCGCACACATATAAACCTACAACAACCACAATTCCTCTATTCGCTCCGACGAAGGGCTAACGCTCGAAACGTCAGCTTTCCAAATTATTCACGGGGGTAATTCGACCTTTATCAACTCGTTTGATAAAATCAATTTCTAGTCTAAGTAAATGCCTTCCAGCTAACCCCAACCCTCATTTTAAATAATAAACTCTTAGTACACAGGATATTGTGAATATTTTTTTACTGGAACATTGACAGCTTTACTTCTTTTGTTACTTCAAAAGGCAATAGATATAATTTTCTCAATTCTCCTTCTGGTAGCCACACACAACACCGCAAATATTAATAGAGGAAATGACTTGTAAAAAAATTTATAGTAAGCTGCTGTCTCTTCGATCAAAGCCTCCGCCGACTTGTAAAAAAGGGGTTAATTGAGAAAGAAGACTCCCCACGCTGCCCTTTTTGCCCAGCATATCATACCATCATACCATCATTTATTAATAATACCAAACAATTCTTTTATTGAAAGCGATAATTTTGAGTTCACCATGTGTGAAACCCAATCCAGAAACCGTCATCTTTTCACTGAGTTGCGCAAGCCACTTTGTTTTGGAAGGAACCTCCTTCCAGAACAAAGTGGCTTGCGCAACTCAGTGAAAAGATGACGGTTTCTGGATTGGGTTTCGCACATGGTGAACTCAAAATTATCGCTTTCAATAAAAGAATTGTTTGGTATTATTAATAACGATTCTAAATTCTGTCTAGCCCTTAATCATTTAGTCATTATAGGAAAGTATTTTCTTTACGAAAAGCTCTTAACCATAAATTTTACATCTTTAATGAATTTGTTTCCCTGGATCGTGATAAAAGGGGCTAGAGAAATGTATTTCTTGTACGACTAGTTGCGAAAAAGAGTTTTTAAATACGGTATGAAATTCTGTCTACTTAAATCGTTGCTCTCTCATTTAATTTTAGTTACTACTAAAGTTTTTATTCTATTAGGTTTCTCTTTTGTCAGCTTCAAGTTGTAGTGGTTGTTAGTGTTGCAGATTGTCTTTTGTGAATGTTAACTGCACGTGTGTATGTTCAATAAAGCTGAATTTAAAGTAAAAAAAAGAAAGAAGAAGAATTTGGAAAAAAGAAGGATCGAAGCTTCATGAGGTAAGACTTTTAGGAGGGTGAGAATTGGAAATGTGTTCAGGTGCTAATAAATTTATATGGATTTCGTATTTCCCGTTTTCTTGTCATTTTCTGAGGTGGGCAAAAACTGACCGGAACAGGAAACTAACTCAGCAGTTATAGAAAGGAAGCACGCTTTGCTTTAATAATCCCTTAATACAAACCACAAAAGTCCAATTATGACGCGCTGATTTTGAGGTATTTTCGCACTTTCCTTCGTTCTTAATAAAGATGTTTCTCGTGGCACGCAAAGCCATATTGCCGAGGCATTCTCTTTTCCGGTCATTTTGTCTGAGTCATACGAATTAGTTCAGATCTACACTATTCGTGAGCACGTATTTCTAAAGGTGTTAAAAATGCTTGACAGATATCAAAACATTTTTACCAGAATGAATTTCCGATCTTTTAGCCACTGGTTCTTTACTTGTTCGGGCCCGTGAGAGGAAAGCTTACAGTAAACCACGCAGCCAACAGCAACTTAAAAAAAATAATAATACGCAAGATTTTGTAAATATTCTCGATCGTGAGGCGATTTTTCTCTGAAGTTTGAGTTGTATGCAATTGATTTAAGTAGTTGATTTCGTCATCTGCGGAGGTCAATTCAGCCAAGTTGTGTCCTATTTGCTTCTGTTAAACTCTGTCTGGGAGTACGTACAACTCGGGCTGGACAGCAAACATGTAAAATTCGCATCGAAATAATGACCCAATCAAGGCCCCAATATTTTTCGTCAAGCGCAGAGCCAGTTTGACCGTGAGTCATGGCCCGGGGAGCCGGGGACTCCCATATAAAAAGGAAGGGGTTGCTCGCCGGAAATTTTGAAAAGAACCCCTAAGAGGTACCAGGATCCTGTCTTGTGGGCGTGGCATTAATTTTAATTTCACCCCTAAGAGATATAAATTTATGGGTTTTAATTAGACAAAATTAAAAATTTGTTAATTGTTAAATGTCTCCTGTCATAATTTTTCGGCTCCTGTGGACCTTTTGAGCCCGAACACCATAAGAGGTACCAAAAGTGCTTTTTTAACCCCTAAAAGGTACGACGAGCTCCCCCGTCCTTTTTATATGGGAGTCACCCCCCCCCCCCCCTTCCCCCCTACCCGGGAGTCATGGGCTCCTGTCGTGAGCCAGACGTCCTAGCCTGCTCGGAATTGGCCATTTGCGAAAGAGGGGACGCGGAACAGAACTCTACCTTCTGAGTCATTCCAACCGCCCGCTTGAGTCAGTCACGCAAGCGAGCCGAGGGGAGAATGAGAGAGATATAGAATGGCTTGCTGGATATAAAATTATTATCTATCACTTCACATCCAGCGCGCTCGCGTAGAAAAATTGTTTTATTAAAAACTCCATAATGTTGTCGTGAATAGTATTGTCGACTAAAGTATCGATTTCTGCCTCGGTCAATTCCGGTCCAAAATGGGTTTTGTCGGCCAATTTTCCGTCTCAGAGCTGCAAAAATGTTTTCAGTTCGCTTTATTGTTGACGCGTTTTTTGACTACATTAGGTACAGCAGGTATATCAACTGATACCCTGTGTCCGGCGAGCCAATATGAAAATGCAGGAAATCTGATATCCGTAGTAGAATGGGATCACCATTGTCCCCTCGGCTCGCTTGCCTGCTTGTGCCTGCTCACATGGTGAGGACAAGGGTTCGGTAACAGGCGTTGCCGCGGAATTTCTGAAAAGCCAGAAAAACTGTTTCTCGATGTCCAGTTATGCCGGGTGCAATACCCAGCGAAAATTCAGCCAAACTTGTCGAAATGAGACGAAAGCTTCCCTGATTTCGCACATCCATTTCAAAACGTATTTATATCGTGTATTAGCCTACTAGAGGCTTCTATTATCTTCACAGGTTAGTTTGGTAGAAGCATTTCAACTCGGGATTTCAAGCAAATCATCAAATAAAATGATGTCGACGTCAAGCCTTCATCGAAAAACGTGATTCTTTTGCAGCCTTTCGTCAAGTTTTCAACCGTTAATTGCACTGAGACGCCATCATGATGGCTGCTTGTCAGATGGAGTGATAAATGATTAAAGCTGACAAGGAACCATCCGAATAACAACCGCTATTAAAAATATATTTAAACCTGCGGCTTGACCACAAATTTAATCACATGATGCCAAGATGTCGACTTCTTGAGGCGCAAGGCCGATTGAGTAGAAAATATTATCAGAGAGGTTCATCATTGAATTTAAAACAAGTCAAACAACGCAAATCATTCGAGTCATTATGTTCTCAGCAGTTCTGGTGTGGCTCATCAAATTTGCATTTGAGCTGCCATGGCCTTAATGGAAAGTTCACCGCAATATTTAGTTATTGACCTGTCAAGTTACCTTGCCGTGTAAGTGTGCCGAATGATGTAAATAAATGTAGTGTACACAATTTAGAATGCCACCCATGTTTCGAGTGATTTCGCTCATTGATATCCATCTGCGGTTTCAAAGGCCTCATGTGACTCTATAGAGTGCCCAGCAGCTTGTTAAAAATCCCTCCGGCAAAGAGGGTATCTCTTTCTGTGGCTATAAAATAAATGTTATAATTTCTTTTATCACTACTATTGACTCTCCCAAAGGAACGAGCTGTTAATCAACAAGCTTAAAATAATGTGAAATTTAGCGTTACGGACTGATTACGAGTTGCTTTTGCCTTGCAAACCGTCCCGTCTCAGCACCTGATAAGGCAAAGTTTGTAGTACAAGATACCCGTACCTTTGCAATAAATTTTATTTGATAAAATAAACGACGGAGATGAGACCGACCTTCTACTCCTTCAGGGGACTATATTGACCTGTAACCATATGTTCTACAGCTTTTCTTCTGAAATCTCTACTTTCGTGTGCTACAACTGCATGACAAGACATGTAACTGTCTTTAGTGTACCCTCTTTTTTTTATAAGAACGTCTAATTTTGGAGATGAGGCTGGGCGCTCTTATGTATTTTTGTGATGTAAGGCTGAAAACCGGTATTCTTCAGATGTTCTTAAATATACATCAGACTTTGCAGTCGCCTCAGGATGACTCATGGCCGAAGTTGCTGAACTTCATATAAATAAGAACTGCTCATTACAAACTGAGATGTGTATCATGCAATAACAAAACCATTATGTTATTCAAAATATGCCCTTAAGCGTTTGGGTTATTTTACATTAATTTACCTTTTATCTTATGCTTTCATTTAAGGTACAAATGCGCAAAATGAAAAAGGTTCAAGTTCTTTATCGTCTCTCCAGAGCGTGAGGAACTTCTTAATACGTTCTTAAATTTTGGTTAATCTCAGCCTCGACGTTCTTATAAGAAAAAATTCTTATAAAAGAAAAAGAGTGTAATTTATACACTCAAACTAATTTTCATGACCTTTTTACCGTGATTTCCTCAAAACCATGCTTATCCACCAGCGGACGCAGCCGACCCAGCCCTTTCCTGAAATGGGGCTAGTCTGAGTCAAGTTGCATGTCCGGATTTTTGCCGCAATGAAGAGCAAATTTCCCCGATGATCGCATGAAGATGATTATCTCAACACAGCATTGATAAAATGATCCAGAATACAACAAGAATCAATTTTGCTATTCTTACTATGGCTTTACTGACCGACGGACCAGCCTTAAATACAAGTATATACATTTTTGCGTTAGTAAAGAAATTACAACCTTGAAGTTTTTGAAGTTTCCTTGATGAAGTGTAAATGCAATTTCACAACAAAGAACACTGCCTTCGACAAATTTACAGGTATATACATTTTTTGGTCTTAGCAAATAGACATACATCCTTGAAGTTTACTGTTGTGAAGTTTTTGGCCGGTAAATTTAAATGAAATCATTTCCAACAGGACCCGAGACGAATCTCTTTAAGTGTTCGAATCAGTTGCAGTCCTTGAAACTAGTACTCGTTTATTTTACGGCAGACGTTTTTCAAACGGTTTACATTCCCATCTCCTTGAACCTGTTATTCATGACAAGTGTCTTTCTAAGCTCCAACAGGGACGTGTTCCTATTTCCTTTAATGCCTCTCTCAATCTCTTTACAAATGGCCATTCTTCTTGTTGAGAAGCTCTTACTTCTCTGCACTCTTTCCCTCAACGTTTTCATTTTCTAGTTCCTTGTCATTGCAAAAGCGCTCCGTTCGGTTAAAGGATAGCCCCGGTTTTTTATGGAACCCTAAGAGTTCATCTTCACTGACTGATAACCGATCGAGGTGATTCAGGCTCGCATAAGGGACTTGTTTGTCTGCCTTTCGCTTATAAAACACTCTAACAACAGAGTGCTTGATTCGTGTCCATGTGGCCTCAGTGCAAAGGCCTGTTTTGAATAATTCTGCATTGACATCCTTTATAACGCTGCTCCCCACGAGAAATCGTGTATTCTTCTTTGTCTGGATATTTCCTTGGCACATCTGATTCAGTGTTCCTTTTCGTTTTAAATGCATATTTAACTTAAGCGTGTTAATTGTAAACAAGAACGCTGCTTGAGTTCTTCTTCTTGTGGAAGTCGCCAATGAAAACACTATGGTGAGTTTTATACGTTGCATCAACTGGGTGCATGTTTTGTGTAATGGCAAAGGCATTAACAGATAATAATTGACAACTTCCTTTTACATGCAAGATACCATTTGGAGCTATTTTTAGGACACCAGTTAACACCAACTGTGCATCATATAACACCCCACCCTTTTCAAGAGGTGCTGAAGTTCTTTTGCTGTCGATGTCGGTCTGAAGTGTCTCGATAACGAGCTGCAACAAATTTTCATGCAATACGTTCAGTCCTTTATCTTAGAGAGATCGAAGTCCTTAAAGTCAAAACCACCAGTTTTTTTCGTTGCGGTATTCCATAGAAGGAAACCGCCTGATGAATAAATATCTTTGTCATCAAGCAATTACAAGATCGATGAAAACTTCCTGTCATCTGTGAGAAATTCCTTCTTTGTGGACGTGACAACCTTTGAAAGAAGAGAGTGGGTGTGTTAGAAAAGCATTCCTTGTTGACAAATTGAAGATCTGATTTATCGACCGATAAACAAACAAAAACTAATTTCGGGTGAAACTGGTGATTTTATGAAATCGTTTGTTTTGAATCCGCTGCAAAGATTGCTTTATAAGGCAATGATTGAAATCATAAAGACTTCTCAGCAATAGCTGACGCCCTTCTTTATCGATTCCCACCAAAAATTTAAAGCATCAAAGAAAATAGGATTCCGTAGCTGCATTATTCAAATCAAAAGTAATTTACTATGTTATTATGCGATTGAAATCTTTATCGGAGGCTGAGAGATGCTCGTCCGACTTATTCTCTTCTGAAGTCTTGTTTTAAATCTGTTAATGTTAGAATGAATGCAATTAAATTGTCGTTTGAAAAAGTCTTGAGGATTGTAACCTTCAACTCATTCCACAGTGTGCTTTTATTCTTGCATTGTGTGTAATTCTAAAGAATTTAAGATACAACGATAGACTATCATTCCTATAGTTCTTGCTTGGGTGGGATCAGGCAAAAATTTCGTCAACCTTGAAATGAATGTTTCCTCTTTCTATGAAAATTACAAACTAAGAATCTATTCAACTGAAACCTAATAATTGCTGAAAGCAGAAAGCTTCAGTCAAAATTTTATTTCCGTAGCTAAAAGTTCCTCTGGACCTTTGGCACGGCTAGCCGGTGAGCCATAACGGGTTCCATTAGATCCCAAGACTCTTCTCTGAGTGGTAAAGCCTGCGAATTCTGCCGTTGCTATATACATTTCCAAGTCGAGCATATTACTGCCTAAGAATCGGCACCGAAAAGTCACCTGAACTATTTTAAACTCTCGCTATTTTTCTTGAAAAAAGTTTGAGTAGAAAGTCACTCTTAGCCTGAGACATACAACAGCAACTTAATTTAAAATCTGCGCCCTTCTTAGTGCTTGATGTGTTAAGCTTCAACTTCCCGTGTCGCTTTTGCTCCCATCTGCTGTTCCATGAGGCAAACTGCAGTCCAGGGTGAAGCACGCTATATAGACACTGTATAGACTTCTTTCGAAATGGTGGCCAAATAAAATATTATCTCTGTTTTAAAGCTAATAAGCCTTTCTAACCACGCTTCGACAAGCAATTTTCAAAAGAATAATTCTTTCAAAATGAGGGCAGTAGGTCTAATTAAGATAAATACAAAAGATTGTAAAAGAGGTCGCCATTTATGAAAGTGGTCAACAGGTAGATCTTCCAAAAACTAACCGTCACAAGTGGTATATCAATATTTGTCGCTTAGAATCCTCTTTGCCTAATGCTCATGAAGTTTCAATGAAAAAGTGTCATCTCTTGTGGTATTTATACTATGTGTCACGTATTCAAATCATCTTGCATGGTGTAGGAAAGATATCTACTCACAAACATTCTTTTTGTCTTTACAATGTGGAAACCACAGATATAAAAGAACCCGTCTCTTTGATAACCAATAAGACTCCAGATTTTTTCAATAGGCGAAACCAGTTATTACCTTGCTGTTATTTGTTTATGTCCCTAATGGGGATTACCAAGGAGACTGTTACTAAAACAAGTAGGTATCGGTCAAACACAGCCGAATATCTCGGCCGACTACGTTCAAACCAATCAGTCGGAAGATCGTGGGTCCGACTTCATCAAAAGGGCACTCGGATTTCTTCCGAGTATCACCGAGAGACAATGGCAAAAATCATTTTATCATTTTATTTACTGAATTGTGACATTTGCCGTCTCCGTCACTGCAAAGGCAAAAATGAATCATTCGGATAATCCACTCCAAGCAGCTAGCAGTATAGAGAGATAATTTTCAAATAAATATGTTGTAATGTTTGAGTTCCCACGAGTCTCCGGACAAGGAATCGGAAGGTATGAGGTTCGACTCCAGCAAAGAAGCAATCCTTTTTTCCCCGATTAATCACCGAGTACACGGATCCATTTGCTATCTCTTTCGAACTGTATAACATTAGTATTCAACAGTTACCTTAGAGAGCACGATTTTCGATATGCTGTTCAGAGAACAGGGATGATAATTTTAGTTTCATTTTATCTGGGACTACATGCATATTAAATTTTCATACAGACGGCTCTGTGTTCTATGCGGGAATTTGTTATGGGTGGTTTCCGGTCTCATTGAAACCGAAACGTCTTCTGAGGAAAAGCGTAAAGCCCGAAAAAGGAATATCCGTCATATATTGCATCATCACTTGTTGCACTCTTTCCCTGGGGCAACTGTTCAATCCTTCTTTGTGTTTTAAAAAATTTAGATATCTTTGAGAGTATGTTTTGGTCGAGGTGGGAAAGAAATAATCGCCGCCTCCTTCACATCCACCTCTTAAAACATGTTCGAGGCCGTGGACAACATCACTCAAAAGAAACTGGTAAAGAGTTGTCCACGTGAGTTGCTCCGGGAAAGTCAACATGGCGACGAAAGGAGATACATTTTCGCCACTTTTGAAGAGATCTTTCTCAGAGAATGTGGAACCCTTGTGTTTCACTGACAAGAACCATGGCTCTAGTATTCTGAAAGGGCTCTTTGATTTGTACAAAGATGGTAGATACACCGATATCAGTTTAAAAATTGGCCAAGAACGAACGCTGAAAGCCCATCGTGTAGTGCTGGCCTCGTTTAGTCCGTATTTCGAAGCTCTTCTTGGAAATAACTGGAAAGAAGGAAAAAAGGAAGAGATAGAGATTCTTGGTCTAGACGAAAGCGCCGTCAGCGATTTGATAGAATTCGCCTATTCGGGGAATATCAACATCAGCAGAGACAACGTTCAAACTTTACTGGAAGCTGCAAACTATTTGGGAATCGAATTTGTGAAGAAATCTTGTGGGGATTTCTTGAAGCAGGGAGTAGATGTCAAAACCTGTCTGGGCATTTGGCAGTTAGCGGATGTATTCGCCTTGGAAGGACTGAGTAACGAAGCCAAGAAGTATGCTCTGAGGCATTTCACCCAAGTGTGCAAGGAAGATGAATTTCTCCGTCTTCCAATAAAGCTTCTAACTGATCTGCTTTCTGAAGAAGAAATTTTTGTTGTGGTTGAAGATTTGATCCCCTGCGTAGAAGAGAGAGAAAAGATTGTGTTGCAGGCAGTGTTACAGTACATTGAACAGGACACAGAAAAGAGAAAAACTCATCTTACTCAGTTGCTTCATCTTGTCAGACTCCCAACTTTATCAACAGAATACCTCCAAGAGGTTAGTGCTCATGAGCTTATAGAAAGCAAATTTGATGAACTGCTGGAAAAAGCCAAACAACTGAAAGTGCACCCTCCAGAGAATGATATGCCTGATAAAAAGTGGGCAGAGCCAAGGAAGTTTGCAAAATATGTCTTTTCGTGGGGAAGTTGCTTTGCCACCCGGCAACCTGAAATTGCATGGTGTACAAACAAGGAAATGTTTGAAGATTTGGAGAACGATCATTACGTGACTGGGATGGAACTGTGGATTCGGCAGTGGAATGGGATGTCTGTGCTTGGTGGCCTCAAGATTTACTACAAAGATAACAGTGCGATGACATTTGGTCATGACAGTGAAGGCATCTGTGCTGAGAATACTCGGGAAGACCATGTGCATCATGAATTTCATCTGGAAAAGAATGAGAAGATCGTCAAAGTTGATGTTCAATCTGGGTGGATGATTGATTGTCTCACATTCTACACAAACAAGAAAGACGAAGATGGGAAGCAAAAATGCTATGGCCCATATGGAGAAAATGGTGGTTCGTTTAGTTCAGAGCTTGCGCCTGGATCTTATGGATATCTTGGTGGAGTTGCTGGTGCTGTGGTAAAGTCTCGAGGAGAGGCTGCTATCACACGGTTGCAATTTGTTTGGCGATCATATGTTTTGCCTGGCAATCCTGTTCCACTGGAACGTCGCTGCAGAGTTGCCGATTCCTTTCATTATGATGATGATGAATATAATGAAGATGATGAAGACGATTTTTATGACGATGCCTATGACGACTAAAAGGATTATGAGGATGGAGATGACTATGATGATTATGATGAATACGATGACTTTGAAGACATTTTTGAATTTGAAATGGGAGCTCAGCCATATATGTTTGAACCACTTGCCTGATGCTTTCTCATTTTGAAGTCCTCTTTGCGTAAGTCTCACTTAATAATACTGCAAGTTCTGTAGTGTTTTCCTTTGTTTCATAGCAGAAGTGTACAATGTACAGAGCTCTTCAAGCTACATGTACAGTGTAGTTCAAACAAATTCAACAAAACATGGCTAGAAACCTGAACTTCCGGGAGGCAACCAGTTGGCTATTTGCAAAACATATGAAAAACTGTGTTGGTGGGAAGTGAAACTCAAAAATTTACCTGTAGTTTTATCAAACTGAGTGGTAAATTAACCTTGGAAGAAAGTTTTGGGAGCTGACGTTTTGAGCGTAAGCTCGTCATCAAAGAGAAGGACTGGTAAAGAGCTTCATGTGATGCTCTAAACATCAGCTTGCATTTCTTTCTTACTATGGTGAGTTAATCTTATCAAGTCTTTTGATGAAACTGAAATAATTTTCATATTCATAAGATGTATCAGAAGATATAGCAAATCCAGTGTTCAAAAGCACTGAGGATTTGAACCCAATGCAAATCCAACCCTCTAATTACTGGACCATGTGGAAGAAAGAAAGGAACATTAAATGGCTTACATGAAAAAATAACAATTTCATGATGTGTTCAGAAAGTTCCTTATTAGGAGGACAGTGTTCTATACATGCATGTTTGTTTGAAACAAAATTCCTTTATTACTATGTATATTTTCTTTACTCGTGATTACAAAGAAAAATAAGATCCATGCATAATATAGAAGGAATTAAAAAATTTCAGCGTGACCTGAACTTCAGCCCAACCAATCACATTGTACCTTATAATAGCTGCTATATTACCCTTAGTGTTTTTTTTTTAAGAAAGCTAGGAACCAATAATCAATTTTCTCTCTTGTTTCAGAAGGCTTTGCAAGGATTTTATGGTGCGAAACACATGGTACATTGCATTTTCCTTAAAGTTTCCAACACATACCGGTATATGTATATATTGGTAACTATTTGATATGAGTCAAGACTGGAAGATCCTTTAAAGTTAAAGTTGTTAACTAAGTTAAATGCAAAATGAGGTAATACCTACCTGTGACATATTAGAACTTTGGTTTTCTGTACATGTGGGTACAGTCACTTCAACAGTACAGACTGTATGTGTAGCTATAATAATTATTTGTATGCATTACAGTATAATCGTGATTGGAAGTTTGGTCAGGTTTTGCTTAAGTCAGGTTAATAATAATAATAATAATAATAATAATAATAATAATAATAATAATAATAATAATAATAATAATAATAGGTACTTACGTTAAGAGCCTTTTTTCCTGAAATACCGGTAGCTCTTATGCATGATGACGTCTGACTAGCTAATTTCACCACCAAGCTTCAAAAATTGAAAATCAAACTTGTAAACTTTAGCATGAGCAAAATCCCAAAGGACCAAACTTGTAAAGAAAATCCACATGCAAACAGTATGGCATGTCCAGTTGATGTGAATAATTTTGTGCAAACAAGGCTTGTATGTGGCTTGGTGGTGAAGTTTGAGCAAGTTGAACATAAAAATCTTAAGCCATAATCATGCATCAAGGCCTATTGTAACCATTGAGCATTCAGTTTAATATTATTACTTGTTTGCTGATTGGTCATTCATATTGATAATTAATATGAATGACTATAAATCAGCAAGAAATTAGGAATTAGAAACTTAACGTCATGTGATGATTGAAAAGTTGAAAGCAGAAGCTCGCCATTTACACTGGCTTGGTACAGTTTCACTTTGTAATGTACTCACTAGACCTTTATCCCATGAAAGCATCAAATGCATGAACTACAATGACTTTTTCTCATCCAAATACCATCTTCTCCTTATAAGGTTCCCAAAAGACACTTGTTTTGTCTCTTTCTTTCACCAGAACTTCCAGCAAAACTCATATTTTTGTTTAGTCGCTGTCTAAACCAGAGCAATTTTGCTGCCATGTTACCACAAAGCTTAGTTTTCACGTGTCGGGGAAGTGAAAAGTGCGCCAAAACCTGAAACTTGCAATTCAGAGGATTGGTAACAAGCTTAAAAAAAATAGAAACTCTTCCTATTTTCCCGATTGGTCCCCGACTATCCCAAATTATCAGGGATGTCTATGATTTATGGTTTTCATTAGTCGGCAACATCTGGGATGGTCGGGAAACTGCAGAATCGTCCTATCATCCCAACACATGATAACTAGGCTAAATTAAACTTGGACGGTTTTCCATCCACATTACTTGGTGTAGGCATCACAAACTGACCCTCTAACTATGAACTTTAACCAGAACCCCAACCAAAAAGTAATACCTATTTACAGTTGTGTCCATAGTTACCTGGCCTTTAAGTGCAAGTGAGGCTGGGGTTGACGTTATGATACAGACCTCCCAGCTTTCCTTATCATGTTGATGATAACAACAACAACGCTTATTACATGCAATACTAGTTAGAATGAAAAGTTTTTCCACCCAAATTTAGCAAAGCTAATCGAGTTGGGTGAAGCAAAGTTAATAGTTAATATATTTACAATGACGGAGATTATGAAAGGAAATATTTAATATACTACTAGATGAAGGATACCACAGAAAGTTAAGTTTCCTTCGAATCAAAGTTTAGAGGAATAGCAGTGATAAGATAAGAGATATGCTAATTAGTAATGTACATAATAAAGCCTCACTTTCATTCAAAGACCAGGTAACTAAGCACACAACTGTAAAATGGTCTATTGTAATAGCCAATCAGGAACTCTCATTTTGGGAAATAAACCAATCATATTCTTTCCGTCATGATTTTGGTCAAACTCTGAAGTAAGTATTTTTCTTATAATAATTATTATCTTTTGCTGATGAAATCACCTCAAGAAAGTACAGCATAAATTCAAGCCAGACACACTGTACAATGCTGCCTGCCAAAGCAGCCAAGAGAGATGTAACAATACTTCTTGTTATATAGCTGAATTTTTCCCCCAGCAGCACACGCTCTCATGACATCTAACAATAAAACTGTTACCTAGACAAAGTCTCTGAGTGGGCTACAGTGCAATATCTATGACGTCAAAGGGTAACAGCGCACTGTTACCCCAGAATGTTGACTGACAATGGCCGCTGTTGTCATTGCACGTTTTTCTTTTTGTGCTATATAACAAGTCACTTAACAGTTCATCTTGTTTCCTTCGAATTTCAATGTTTCCCTCAGCTGCGCCTCGGGGAAACAACGAGATTCTAGGAACAAAATGAACTGTTTCCCGAGGGACCTATCATTATTAAAGTGTTTACTATCATGTTTTGACCCTGAGCCACCAAAAGATACTGGAACATTAGTCTCTAACAACAATAAGCCAACATGTAGGTTAAGGCAACAATATTGTGCAGTCATATCAGCAAGTTAACAAATCGAATGTAGTTCAGCGTTGTCTGTACTCTTATCAACAATGATATCCGTTAACACATTAGTCAAAATGTTGTAGACTCCACAACAACTTTTGGCCACTGTGATGACAAATACAGTATTGATGTTGATAAGAGTACAGACAATGTTCAACACCAAAGAAAATTTCGTTTTCTGTGGTTATGTTGTTAAGTTGGGGCTCTTTGTATTCCTCAGTTCAGTTTATATGGTCTAAGTGCCAACTGAAGTGTACTGAATGTAAATTGAAATGGAAAACGTTGGCCAAAAGGGTTTTTTTTAAAGTTGGGAAAAATGTTGTAACTTGCTTTCTTGAATTTGATTAGTTAGAGCTGCATGGTCTTGGAACTGATAAATAAATTCATTCGTAATTTGGCATTGATGTTTATTTTTTCTACTTCCAATCTCGTGACTTTTGTGCTGGGGTCGTTTGCTAGATTTGAGGCAAACATTTGAACATCTTTTTATCAATCATATGTTCAAGTGTGCTTGTTCTTTTACAACTCTTTTTGCCCCCAAGGGGTTCCCCAGTCGGGTAAAAAATAATTGTCTGGTGTTAGACAATAAAATCTATAATTGACCCTGTTAGAAGGCAAAGGGCTTTTGAGTGGACATTCATGTTGGTAATCCTTTCCCTCTAAGGAGGTTATTGAATGTATGCTGAGGTAATAATTATGCAGATAATAATTATTTACGTGAGCATCATTTTCGGGTGGGTACTCCAGGCCAATGATTAATTTAAGGGCTTCAGGGTTCACCACTGAATCAACCCCCATTGACGAGTAAACTTGACAAGCATAAGACGGAGTAAACCTATAACTGTGAAGGTTTAAGGGGGCATACCTTTTTAGTGGACGAAGATGTTTTAACTCTTTGGTGAGGGAAATGGGGAAATTGTCTGGCGTTAAATAGAATAAAAAAAATGGTTTAGCGGGTTTTGACTACTTGAAAACTGAATGTTTGACTTGAAATTGGATTATTAGATCTTGATTATTTTGGTCTGAATAGAGAACTAAATCTTTATGAAAGTATTAAATTTATGTTGAAATATTACCAAACGATGCCATCTTCTCTTCTTATGTTACACCTGCCTGCTAAATATCATTTAACTCGCCATTAAGCTGTTCCTTTGATGATACCACAAACTGCTTTATGAATCCTTGTTGAGGATGTGCGTCTTGTCCAAAGGAAAGCATTGTTACCGCATTTAAATCCTGTTGGGTGGAGTTCAAATTCCTGGACGGACTTTCATCTGAGAATACCCCTTGCTGTACGGTTTGGGGATAATAACTTCTTACTAACCGAGCGCGAGGCCCGTCTGGGGAATATTGGCCTGAGGTCGTGGCAATACGGACCTAGCGCAGCGGGGTCCGTACAAAAAACGTCCGAGGGCTAATATTCCCCATTACGGTCCCAAAAACGTGAGGTTAGTAAGTTGTTTATTAGCCAATATGACAAATACCATGATACTCTTTGTTTGTCCTCCAAAATTTTTCATAAGCATTGTCTTTATTTTCTCTTGGGAAGAAACTGGAAGCAATTTGCTTATGGTATTTTTGATATTGGCTTTAAACCGTATTCGTATTCTCAGTATAGGACTGGAACTACAATAGCTTGCAATGGAGGCTAATGCGGGGAAATAGATTAAAAAGTATTTGCATTTGAAAAGATTTCCCCGCATTAGCCTCCATTGCAAGCTAGTTCCAGTCCAATACTGAGAATTCGAATGTCTATTTTAATGGCATCGCGATCGGACACTTCCTGTCGTTTCATTCACATTGGTTTCCACCAGCAAACTTTGAACGGTACTCTTATATGTAAAACTAAATTCCGCTTGCTATAATAATTACTGTTGAGATGAAAAAATTAAATTCCGTCTTTTTAAACATTTTTGTGCTTCACTTGAATTCCCGGGAGAGAGAGAAAAATACGCAGGAGAAAATGAGAGTTCCATGGTAATGGTCCGTACTCTAAATTCTCGACCAAAAAACAGCTAATCAGAGTGTTCCATTTGGCCTGAGAATTGCTTGCTATATAATAAATGTTGATATTGCAGACGTCATGATCAACAGCGTCTCCCGTCTCTGCTACCATCTATTTCAAACTACCTTTACAGGGTTTTCTACAGGGTGCTCTGATTTTCGTCGTTTCCATTAACTTCACTGATGCAATTAGCAACTGATTGACTGTTGTATGCTAACCTTGTTGTTAGAACCTTAAATTTGCTCATTTTGACGTTGTTAGGGATTTTGAGCGACGACGTCTGCTACGGGGAATCCAGTCTAGACCATTTCCGAGTTCAGGCTGCCTCCTCTTCAAAGCGAGTCTAAGTGCGAAGTTTTGTGATGGTAATTAGTTCTACTTTATATATGAATGAAAACTAATTTTCATTTTTAAAAAAACTTCGCAACTTCGCACCTGGACTCGCTTTGAAGAGGAGGCCGCAGACATGAATTCGGAAATGATCTATTCGTTCCATTGACAATTAGCCCCCAGCAAGAGAAACCCCCATCAGGAAAAGTCAGCCGGGCGAAGACGCGAGAATGACGAGGCGGCAGCCTTATAGAGCCAAAGCGCGAGATTGCTTTGTATGCAGAAAAAAATTCGAGCGCTCCAGAGAGAATGTAGGGAGCAGAGACCGCGTATCATGTGACTTCAAAAACCAATGAAAGCGCGTGTTTTGATGAGTGATGTCATTAGATAAACTTGCATGACGTGCGCGACTATTTATGATCCTGCGGAGAGAGTGAGTAAAAACACATTTTTTCCCATTTCCCTGATCATTGTGTTGTGTATACTTTTTTTGAGTATTCTTTAATATTTATTTTCAAACCGGCGTGTTCTATATTGAGTGAACGAGCTCAAAACTCAACCGGCGTACGTGTTCTTATCGGCCCCTGTTGTTGTCGACCCTGGCAGCCGCCCTGGGCCCGCGAGTTGAGTAGTTTGTTTTTCGTTTTGAAACCATTGAGTTGTGAACAATTTAATTTAATTTTCAAAGGAAATATGTTGTCTGCAAAAGTACACAATTCAACGATCAATTTGACTTATAATTCATGGCTTTATCTTGCAAATTAAAAATTCTACAAGTGAAACAACTTTCATGTGCGAGAGAGTTTGATTCCCCATTACAAGTTTCACACTGAAAAGTCTGAAAACGCTCTGGCGCATGGCACTGATTTTATTCAACTTAATTATTGTATATTTCTGTCAAAATTACAGCCGTTCAAACATTACAGCAGTACTTTCCATATTATTGCAAAACACGTTGACATTTAGTTGTTCGAGATACAAAGTGTACAAATTCTATTGTTATTGTATCACTGTTAACTAGATAAGTTGAGTTGCAGTACTTTGGAATTAAAGGAATACAACTACTTTTGGGTATTTTGGAACTCTGACACAAATCTGCAAACTATGTATTACTTTAACTGTCTCATTGACGCTTAGCGATAGCTACTACTACTACTACTACTACTACTACTACTACTACTACTACTACCACCACCACCACCACCACTACTACTACTACTACTACTACTACTACTACTACTACTACTACTACTACTACTACTACTACTAATAATAATAATAATAATAATAATAATAATAATAATAATAATAATAATAATAATAATGGAATAATTTATACAGCGCTTTATGCAAAATTTCTAAAGCGCTTCACATTAAAAGAAAACAAGACGCTTCCTTAAGCGTTTATTCGAAATACCATATGGCGCAGAAGTGGGGTGATACATTTTGGAAGAGGTATTTTTTAATTTGGCAAGTACGGCACATAACAAGTAAATATTTCTGCAGCCAGTTGCTCATTTACAATAACGCGGATAATTGTACCGGTGAACATCGTGCAACAATTGTACCGGTGAACAATAGCAAATAAATTCATCAGGGGGAAAGGACCCCCCTTTTAGACCGGGTCCATGGACCTGACCCCTATCCTTATTTTTTCTTAGTTACTTTCTTTGGTTTGCTTTTTTGCTGTAAAGTGTCCGAAAGCATGTTAATGAGCTTTTTAACCTTAGTAAAGACGATTTCGGCTAATTTGCTTCACTTTCCTTCCACACTAATAAAACATTACTTGAACTTTAAATAAAATGTTTGCGCTCCAGGGAAGAATGGAAGTAGGCGGTGTACAGACGCGCACTCTCCGAATTTACCGTTAGTAATATTGTCTCGGAATAATTTTGCAAAAATTTATGAGTGATCTACGGTGCCCAAATCATATTTTTTTGGAGCTAAATTTTCAAAACGGTGGTAAATGAGGCAGATTCCAAAAGTGCATTGAAGAGCGTCTGATAGTTTTAAGATTCCTTGGCTTTATAGCTCTTTAAAGGAAAGGATGCCTTTGCAAGTCTTGCAACCGGGTACGGCTCTGATCTTCAGAGCAATCCCGATCGTTGCCAATGAGCTGTTTGTATTTTCCTCGATATGTA
>NC_090886.1:28511890-28514390 GCF_036669925.1 Montipora capricornis
TAATGTGGTCTTTTGGAGATCAACTATATCAACTATCAATTTAATGATGCTGAACAGGAAGAAGATTCATTTGCATTGCACGATTTTGATTTGTGGGACAGTGAAGTTGTTGACAGTGATTTGCTGCTCATTTCAAGTGCCATTGGATATGCATAGGTACTTAGAAGAGCAGGACGACTCCTTGTAAGGTTAAATTGTGTATTAATTTTATATTAGGTACTATTTACTATGCAAGGCTGTGATCTAAGAATAATTACACGGAGCAAACCAAGAAATTTCGGTCAGGTAGCCCAGTACTAAAGGTGTATGGAAGGATAAAGTATTTCCAGTCACGTAGAGACAAAAGTTAACTGCCTGTGACATGGTTGCTGCAAGAACACAGCCTTGCACTGTTCATTGCATTCCATAAGGTTTGCAATTGAAGGTGCTCATCATGGACACCCATGAGTGACAGGTGTCCATAAATGCACATCATTTTAATCATGCTCTTTATGATTGAACTTGTTTCAGTGGAAGCATGCCAACCAAAGCCACTCTAACAAAATTATATATCCAAAATAATAATTTAAGAGGTACATGGAATAAAACCTAGAGACATTTTTTGATAAACTGATACATATTAATGATCTGCCTTTTGTATTCTTGTGAATCAGATTGACTAGATCAAAAGTCATTAAGGGTTTTATTCCATGCACCCCCTCAATTAATGGGAATAATAACGTTAAATGTCAACAGACAATCAATGGTAGATTCCAAGAAAATTCATTTTCGATCTAAAGGCGCTGTTACACTGAGCAATGCTTCATTCAACTTGTCTCACAATGTTTTGGCGACAGAAGTTGCTTGAGAAATTGCATAGTGTAAGATACCCTGCAACGGCCAAAATTGTTGCGAGACATTGAAGTTGTACAAAAAGTAGAACTTGATTCTACTTTCAGCAACGTCTTCTGCAACTTGACTTACAACAAGTTTGACCATTCCAGGGTATGTTTCACTATGCAATCTCTCATGCAACTTGTCTCACAAAGTTTTCAACAAAACAGTGCGAGACAAGTTGCACAAAGCATGGCATAGTGTAACAGTGCTTTAAATGATCTGCAACTCTAACCTTGCGCTGAATTTGTTATTGTTTAACATGTTTGGTTTTAATGTCAGGCATTTTGCAAAGAATGTGGTAGGGTGGCATTGGTTGGAATTGTTGTCCTTTGAGAAGTATCCAAATTTGCAAGTGCATTTTCGGACAACTGGTGGCTCAGGAATCTCTCACTTTTATGGCCTTTAATGCATGCTACTTTACAGGTAGCATCAGTTTATTATTGGAAATTTAGACATATATTTGCATCATTGTAAGCCCAAAAATAGTGATTTTGATTTGATACAATATTTAAACAGAATATAAGATCTTTCATTTTGTTTCATATGTATTTTATCTTGGTCTTCTACCTTCACTAATATTCTTCTTGTGGTCATTTATCCACTTAAATAAGGAACTGGTATCTAAGAGTTGTAAATAATCTTGGGGACAGTTGTGAAAAAACTTTAGAGGTGCTCTGTCAGGCTTCTTTGTGAATACATCCTCTCTCACTAATTCCTCAACAACAGTCATTAGATCTCTGTGCAAGTTCTTCTTTGTGTGTTCACCAGAATTTTGGCAGATTTTCAATTCGCAGTCCAGTCTTTGAAACAGTTTAATTATCAAAAAGAAAGCTCTACAAATTCTGTTGACACTCGTTTCACTGACATTTGCACCTAAGCCTCTGAGAAGTTCTGTAACATAGTGGTTGTCATGTTCAAGGTCAAGGTCCAGGAAAACGTTGTTACCCACACCTCCTTTAGTATTTACTGTACAGTTCCACGTAAGATGCTCAGCTTCACGTGGAGTTAGCAGGGCATAAACCTGAAAAAGGTGATAAAGGGACTCCAGGGCATATTTAGTGCTCCCTGAGCCATCCTGTCGGAAATGTAAAAGAAAAAACTTGATGCATCTCAAAATGCGCAATCCATCTCCCTCTCTACCAGCATCTATGAAATTACGAAGCAATAGACCCATGTTCATCATACTGCAATGGTAATTGAAAACATCATCTTTTGCAGTTTCACCATGATTCGTTTGCTCTGGCAGGTGGGGGGGGGGGGGGGGTCGTGAGTTAGTTCACGTTGCCGTCTGCTTCGCCCATTATATCTAAAGGATGATTGACATCCTCTAAATCTGCATGGGTATCTCCCACCAGGATTAATTTCTTGACTTGTTTCATAGTCTTCCCATTCTTGTAGAGAGGAAATATTTGTTAAGTGTTTTGCATAAAGTTCAGCGTCAACAATAAATGTGGAAATGAACTTGATTGCAGTGCTTTGCAAATACTTCTGCTTTACTGGCTTAATGCTGTCCTTCATGCTTTCACTAAAGCCATTCTTGGTTGGTTTGTCTTTTACTGTGTTAATTCCGAAGAATTTCAACCCCGCAGTGATGATTTGAGCATCAAGAATAACATTCAGAAAT
>NC_090886.1:28521890-28524390 GCF_036669925.1 Montipora capricornis
TCCACGTGAGTTGCTCCGGGAAAGTCAACATGGCGACGGAAGGAGATACACGCAAATTTTCGCGACTTTGGAAGAAGTCTTTCTCAAGGAAAGTCAACATGGTGGCGTTAGGAGGTACATGTAAATGTTCGCTACTTTTGAAGAGATCTTTCTCAGAGAATGTGGAAGCCTTGTGTTTCACTGACAAGAACCATGGCTCTAGTATTCTGAAAGGGCTCTTTGGTTTGTACAAAGATGGTAGATACACCGATATCAGTTTAAAAATTGGCCAAGAACGAACGCTAAAAGCCCATCGTGTTGTGCTGGCCTCGTTTAGTCCGTATTTCGAAGCTCTTCTTGGAAATAACTGGAAAGAAGGAAAAAAGGAAGAGATAGAGATTCTTGGTCTAGACGAAAGCGCCGTCAGCGATTTGATAGAATTCGCCTATTCGGGGAATATTAACATCAGCAGAGACAATGTTCAAACTTTACTGGAAGCTGCAAACTATTTGGGAATCGAATTTGTGAAGAAATCTTGTGGGGATTTCTTGAAGCAGGGAGTAGATGTCAAAACCTGTCTGAGCATTTGGCAGTTAGCGGATGTATTCGCCTTGGAAGGACTGAGTAACGAAGCCAAGAAGTGTGCTCTGAGGCATTTCACCCAAGTGTGCAAGGAAGATGAATTTCTCCGTCTTCCAATAAAGCTTCTAACTGATCTACTTTCTGAAGAAGAAATTTGTGTTGTGGTTGAAGATTTGATCCCCTGCGTAGAAGAGAGAGAAAAGATTGTGTTGCAGGCAGTGTTACAGTACATTGAACAGGACACAGAAAAGAGAAAAACTCATCTTACTCAGTTACTTCATCTTGTCAGACTCCCAACTTTATCAACAGAATACCTCCAAGAGGTTAGTGCTCATGAGCTTATAGAAAGCAAATTTGATGAACTGCTGGAAAAAGCCAAACAACTGAAAGTGCTCCCTCCAGCGAATGATATGCCTGATGAAAAGTGGGCAGAGCCAAGGAAGTTTGCAAAATATGTCTTTTCATGGGGACGTTGCTTTGCCAATGGCGGCCGGGTGCAACCTGAAATTGCACTCTGTACAAACAAGGAAATGTTTGAAGATTTGGAGAACGATCATTATGTGACTGGAATGGAACTGTGGATTCGACAGTGGGATGGGAGATCTGTGCTTGGTGGCCTCAAAGTTTACTACAAAGATAACAGTGCGATGACATTTGGTCATGACAGTGAAGGCATTTGTGCTGAAAATACTCGGGAAGACCATGTGCATCATGAATTTCATCTGGAAAAGAATGAGAAGATCGTCAAAGTTGATGTTCAATCTGGGTGGATGATTGATCGTCTCGCATTCTACACAAACAAGAAAGACGAAGATGGGAAGCAAAAATGCTATGGCCCATATGGAGGAAATGGTGGTTCGTTTAGTTCAGAGCTTGCGCCTGGATCTTATGGATATCTTGGTGGAGTTGCTGGTGCTGTGATTAGGTCTCAAGGAGAGGCTGGTATCACGCGGTTGCAATTTGTTTGGCGATCATATGTTTTTCCTGGTGATCCTGTTCCACTGAAACGTCGCTGCAGAGTTGCCGATTCCTTTCATTATGATGATGATGATGATGATGAAGATGATGAAGACGATTTTTATGACGACTCCGAGGATTCTGAGGATGAAGACGACTACATTATACCATGATGATTATGATAAATACGATGACTTTAAAGACATTTTTGAATTTGAAATGGGAGCTCAGCCATATATATGTTTGAACCACTTGCCTGATACTTTCTCATTTTGAAGTCTTCCTTTGCGGAAGTCTCACTTAAAAGGTCCGTGCAAACGCTCGCAACATTGTTGGGCCCAACATGTTGCGAGCATTTGCACACCATGTTGTGTGTTGTTGCGTGTTGTTGTGACTTGTTGGAAGTTGTTGAATGAAGGTTGAAACTGGTCAAACTTCAGAGCCAACAAGTGCCAACATTTCTATTGTTTCGTGGTCATCGAAGCGTGGTCCAACAATGTTGCGTTCGTTTGCACAGCACATCCAACAATGTTGCGCCGGCGCACGTGCTTTACATGCCACGTATCCACACAAACACATGCGAACAAGAAATCAACGTGGCGTCGGAGATGGAAAACGTCCCAGAGTCCTTTGTGTGCTCATCTAAAGACCCAACATGTTGTGACTTGTTGCGAGCATTTGCACACATCGGCTAACATCGCGCAACAAGAGACAACATTGTTGGGCCCAACAACGTTGCATGTTGTTGCGAGCGTTTGCACGGGCCTTAATAATACTGCAAGTTCTGCAGTGTTTTCCTATGTTTCATAGCAGAAGTGTACAATGTGCTGAGCTCTTCAAGCTACATGTACAATGTAGTTCAAACAAATTCAAGAAAATATGGTTAGAAACCTGAGCTTCCGGGAGGCAACCGGTTGGTTATTTACAAAACATATGAAAAACTGTGTTGGTGGGATGTGAAACTCAAAAATTTACATGTAGT
>NC_090886.1:28529390-28531890 GCF_036669925.1 Montipora capricornis
TGACCCTGTTAGAAGGCAAAGGGCTTTTGAATGGACATTCATGTTGGTAATCCTTTCCCTCTAAGGAGGTTATTGAATGTATGCAGAGGTAATAATATTTATGCAGATAATAATTATTTACGTGAGCATCCTTTTGGGGTGGGTACTCCAGGCCAATGATTAATTTAAGGGCTTGAGGGTTCACCACTGAATCATCCCCCATTGACGAGTAAACTTGCCAAGCATAAGACGGAGTAAACCTATAACTGTGAAGGTTTAAGGGGGCATACCTTTTTAGTGGACGAAGATGTTTTAACCCTTTTGTGAGGGAAATTGTCAGGCGTTAAATACAAGGGACCCTCTTTGGGAAAAATGGTTTCGCGGTTTTTGCCTACTTGAAAACTGAATGTTTGACTTAAATTTGGATTATTAGATCTTGATTATTTTGGTCTGAATAGCGAACAAAATGTTTATGAAAGTATTAAGTTTATGTTGAAATATTACCAAACGATGCCATCTTCTCTTCTTATGTTACGCCTGCCTGCTAAATATCATTTAACTCGTCATTAAGCTGAGGAGAGGCATAGCGCTGTTCCTTTGATGATACCACAAACTGCTTTATGAATCCTGAGGCCCCATTAGGGGGGGTCTGAGTATCCCGTATCCCATTAATTTTTGGCCAAAATATCCCGTATCCCGTTAATTCTTATTTGATTCTTTTAAAAAATGATAACTTCGATATCCCAGAATCTTTTAAAAATATCCCGTATTCCTTTAATTTTCCGCCCAAATATCCCGTATCCCTATAATTTTTACCCAAATATCCCGTATCCCGATAACCCCTAATAGGGCCTCAATCCTTGTTGAGGGTGTGCGTCTTGTCCAAAGGAAAGCATTGTTACCGCATTTAACTCCTGTTGGGTGGAGTTTAAATACCTGGACGCACTTTCATCTGCGAAAACCCACTGCTGTTCGCTTTGGGGATAATAACTTCTTACTAACCGAGCGCGAGGCCCGTCTGGGGAATATTGGCCTGAGGTCGTGGCAATACGGACCTAGCGCAGCGGGGTCCGTACAAAAAACGTCCGAGGGCTAATATTCCCCATTACGGTCCCAAAAATATTAGCCAATCTGACAAATACCATGATACTCTTTGTTTGTCCCTCCAAAATGTTTCATAAGCATTGTCTTTATTTTCTCTTGGGAAGAAACTGGAAGCAATTTGCTTATGAAGACTTTTGGAGGGATAAACAAAGAGTATTATGGTATATTTGAATTGGCTTTAGACCGTATTCGTATTCTTAGTGTAGGACTGGAACTATAATAGCTTGCAACGGAGGCTAATGCGGGGGAAATATATTAAAAGGTATTTGCATTTGAAAAGATTTCCCCGCATTAGCCTCTATTGCAAGCTAGTTCCAGTCCAATACTGAGAATTTGAATATTGTCCATTAAATCGCGATCGGACACTTCTGTCGTTTCATTCACATTGGCTTCCACCAGCAAAATTTGAACGGTACTCTTTTATATGTAAAAGTTGATATTGCAGACGTCATGATCAACAGCGTCTCCCGTCTCTGCCACCATCTATTTCAAACTACCTCTACAGGGTTTTCTACAGGATGCTCCGGTTTTCGTCGTTTCCATTAACTTCACTGAAGCAATTAACAACTGATTGACTGTGGTACTGACTGACCTTGTTGTTAGAACCTTAAATTTGCTCATTTTGACGTTGTTAGGGATTTTGAGCAACGACGACTGCTACGGGGAATCCAGTCTGGGCCATTTCCGAGTTCATGTCTGCCTCCTCTTCAAAGCGATTCTAAGTGCGATGTTTTTGTGATGGTAATTAGTTCTACTTTTTATATGAATGAAAACCAATTTTCATAAAATTCTCAACGTCGCACCTGGACTCGCCTTGAAGAGGAGGCCGCAGACATGAATTCGGAAATGGCCTATTCGATCCAAGTGACAACTGAATTAGCCCCCAGCAGGAGAAACTCCCAGAAGGAAGAGCAGTTAGCTACTGTAGATGATGATTGATTATAGTTAAAATTTAAAAAACGATCTCTGGCTAAAATGATTAAAAAACTACGAGCTTTCGACTGCCCGAACTGCAGTCTTCGACGGGTAAAATGAATGATAAGAAATCGATGAGAGAATTTAAATAAAAACGTACATTGCAAAATGATGAGAATGTAGAAAATTTATGAATATTTGTTAAAAAGAATGTTGTATTGTCCAGGTAAAGGGCACGAATTGTTATCTGCGTTGGGTGTCACTGTGGTATGCCACGCTTCTAATGTTTTTCTCGTTCTAAAAGTGCCTTTGTCAATAACTGACGCATTCTCGAAATCAATGGCGTGGTTATTGGACCAAGCGTGATTGGCAATTCTAGAACCTTTGGCCGCAGTTTTGGTGTTCCTTAAATGTTCTTTTTTTCGCGTATTGAAAGCTCTGCCGGTTTCCCCAATATAACACCACGAACAATTTGTCCAGGGAATTTTATATACGACGTTGG
>NC_090886.1:28539390-28566890 GCF_036669925.1 Montipora capricornis
GAAAAACAAGTGCCTCAATGTTCGGTTTCAGTCCGTAAAAAAAAAAACAGCAAAAAAGAGGATCTAAATAATTAAGTTCAGTGAAAACCGGCCGAATTGTTGCCCATGAAAACCTGCACGTTTCCGACATGACAATTGGAAAACAAACTGTTCATCGCTTGCGGCTGGAATCTGAAAACTTGTTGGGAATTTTGTAAATGAAGAACTCCAGCGTGAGGACTTTCTGAGCTTGAAAGAACTGCTGGACCGGGCGACGGCTGAGGCCTTCCATCCAAAGCACTTGACGGAATATCTGCGCAAGCTTTTAACTGACTGCTTCAATAATAGCCAAGGAAAAATTCGGAAATTCATCTGCCATTTCTGCGGATGATGGCGTGAGCTTTTTGTCTGTTCCGTGCTTTGTACTCTCATAAAGCACGCTGTTTAAACCAATGAGAGCGCGCGTTATATAGGAACTTTATCATAAAGTACCATGGTAGTATTTATGATACTCTATTTTATATAGTTATAATAGTTAGGTAATGGTAATAATGATAGTAATTTAATATTTTTAACGATTATATTGTATATGATGATTTTAATTTGTCACCTGTAAAGCGTTTTTGGACCACAGGGAAAGGACGCTATATAAATGTATTATTATTATTATTGTTATTATTATTATTATGCAGTATGTAGTACGTAAGTATGCTTACAAATACAAGTAGGAAAAGGCACTATTGTGTAACAATCCCTACTGTTAAACCTATTTACAAACCAATTGGTAATAACTAACGAACCAACATTTGAGAAAGGAACAAGAGTTTATATTCCTTAATAACTCGTCGAAACCTTGAATGACCTTGCTATGTTTAGGGTGTACGATAAAACTGCCTTCTGCATATTAAACAAAACCTGGTTCCCTCTATCCAAACCTAAAAACTTCCTAACTTTCTCCTCCGTCTCCATAGAGTAGCCTCCTAGTACATCAACTATCACATTAAACTGTGTGATAGTGTGGCCGGGGAACTGTTGGCGCATCTCCCATCTCAATGGCACATACTTGTCAGTTTTCTCCTGTTCCTTCTGTTCTCTGTTGGAAACCCAAGGGCAGCTCATCTCAATAAGGATCACCTTCTTCTCCTTTCTGTCCACAATTCTCGCATCAATTCTGTTAGCCCTGACTTCCGTATTTTCAGCAAATACTGGGACATCCCAGTACGCGCACGCTCGGTCATTCTTGTACTCGGGTTTAGGTGAGACTGGAGAGTACCAAGGGGGGATACACTGGATAAGATCTAAGTCTTTCAGGAACTCGAAGAAAAGGATTTTCAAGGCTGCATTGTGTCTCTGCATGTACTTAGTCTGTGCCAAGGTACCACATCCGCTAATCACGTGGGCCATAGATTCAGGCCCTTTTCCACACATACGACACGTGGTATCCGAGGTGGTCAGCGTCTTCGTCTTGCTCTGGTGGTACAGCTTAGTGGGGAGTAATTGCTGGTATAACTCATAGATTCCAGCAACAGTATGCACAGGTGCAGACTTCCACTTACTAAGCCAAGTGAAGCAGTCAATAACTTTGTTATCATCCCATCTTTCTCCGAACAGCTTTCCTTGCCACCTCTGCTCTCTTACTTCCCTCATGCTTCTCTCTTCTTCTCTCGCTCGTAATGTTCTCCCTACTCCTTTAACATGTGATTCCTCACCTGAGTCAGTTTGCAACGCTTTGGGATCTGGGTATGCAAGGTCCAGAGTAATGTCCATTTCCAAAGCAAATTTCTTGGCATCCTTTACGAGTGATCTTCTTCCTGCTCGTTCGCACTTCTCTTCAAACTCGCGCACTAAACTCATCGTTCGATCTTCGTTTGCGTACAGCTTCATTGTGGTCTTGACTTTGGTCTGCTTATACAGGCTCTCAAATGACTTCAGTCCCCGGCCTCCACACTTCCTTGGTAGGTATAGCAACTCGGTTGAACCGAGTGGAGGTTAGCATCCATAATCTTTGATGATCATGCGAGCTTCGCGATCGAGTTGTTGTAGATCTGCGAGCGGCCATGTTAGTGTCCACATAGGGTAGGTGACCACTGGTAGTGCGTATTGATTAGATGCTAAGACTTTGTGGAAGTCCGATAGGGGGCTCGACCATATAATTGACAGTCTCTGCAAGCAAACCTTTGAAGCTCCCCACAGAACAGAGCCCCTATTATTATTATTATTATTATTATTATTGTTATTATTATGATGATTATTATATTATTATTATTATTATATTATTATTATTTATAGTTATGGCATGATTTTCAGGGGCAGCTCGGCAAAATTGTTTTGAGTTATAGGGTACAAATAAAGTTCGTCAAGTTCTTATTCAAATGTTTTATTTTGCAACAAACAGAGTATCAGTTTACAGGTGAGTGTTGGAAAACCCAAACCAACCGATACAGTCTTGCCCGCCACAAAACACACAGACAATCCAGAAAACCAGGAGGGAGGGGGCGTCTCCAGGGTAATGCCAGGGTGGTGTCAAGTCTTGTTTCAAAGGTTTTTAAAATGGCGTAAGTTAGTTTTCGAGATTTGGAGGGGATCTTAGGTCTTAGTTTTCGAGAGTTGGAGGGTGTCTTAGGTCTTAGTTTTCGAGATTTGGGGGGGGGGGGTCTTAGGACTTAGTTTTCGAGATTTGGGGGGGGGGATCTTAGGACTTAGTTTTCGAGATTTGGAGGGGGTCTTAGTCTTAGCGCTGCCTTTCGGTGGAAAATTTCCAAAACGCAATGTGAAACCACTGCGATCTCTCTTTTCGCTCTAACAAACACCCACGGTATTTGCGACCCGCACTTTCAGCCGTTTTGAAGTGTTTAGTTTCAACCATTTAGAGCAAAAGAGGGACTGCTCGCAGACTACTATCACGGGAATTTATTAGCCCAGCTGACAAGTTGACCTCTCCCAACTAAGTGGCGCAACCTCGTTCCCAGGGTCTTCTCGGCTAGAAAAGACCCTGGGAACGAGGTTGGGTCCGTGTCCAAGTGGTCAACACTAATTTCCATCCCTCAAACTGACATTGGACATTTCGTAACAATTACCCGACGCAATATCCCATGTTAATATTGACAAGCTTGCCGCTCTAAAAAGAATGAAAACAGGCAGAATTACAGCTATAGTTCAACAAGAAATAGCGTTTCTAAAGCTTTGCCGCGCTGATCTAGAGTCGATCTACAGTGTTTAGGTGTAAAAACTCCGTTGAACACGGTTAACTTTCAATTGTTTTGCTGGGTACTACTATCTCAATACTCTAAAAAATTCCGATTCTCCGGGAGGTTGTCTCGTTAGTCTAGTGGATGTCGGAAACTGCAAGGTGAAGCCATTGATCCGGGTTCAACTCCTTGCCTATTGCCTCGCCTATTGTGAATCTTCTCAGCTTGTTTAAAATCTTTGTTTCGTTCAAGTAGATTTGAAGTCTAAAGTAGACTGTGCGTCGTATAAGTTGAATAAAAAGGGAAATGTTAGTTTATGGAAAGAAGCGGATGACCTGTCCAAGTACCCCGGGGGGGGGGGATACTCCCTTATATGGGCTATATAGGTATGTGCGGCCCCAAAGGGTAAGGCGTTTTAGCCGATTCAGGGGTCGTAAATGGGGTACCGATTTTGGCCAGTTTTCCGCCATTTTGGTCATAAATAGGGTATCCATTTTTGCACTCTAGTCTTGATTGATTGATTGATTGATTGATTAAATCTTTATTGATCAAACTAAACACTTGCAGACATACGTGCAAGTTTACAATGCATAACTACAAACATTAAAACTAAATAAAGTTAAAAAGAGATCTATTTATAAAACAGCGCTTAAAGCGCTCAGTGCGAATGCGTGGTAACGTATAATCATGACCACGTTGTCGTAAAGATTGATATGTACGTTTGCTCGGTAGAAGATCTGTTAAACAATGAGTATCTGAAGTCTTGAATTCGTTTTTTATTTAGAAGCTACTTCTTTATCATGTAACCACCCTAATAAAAGCTCATCATGTAACCTACCTAATAAAAGCAGATAAACATTCCCTTTTACATTGGTCTGAACTAGGGAATTAATTATACGGCAGGTCTGCACCAGGGTATTGATTTAAGGGTCAGGTCATAAATTGGGTATCAAATTTTTGGTCAGGTCATAAATAGGGTATGGAAAATCGCAGATTTTGGTCATAAATAGGGTAAGGGTTTTGGGAAGCGGGCCGCACACCCCTACCCAATTCTTCTGTGAGTACAAATCCCCCTCCCCCCCTCCCCCCCGGGCCAAGTACACTAAAGAAAAAATCCCACTCGACCAGCCGCCATATTGAAAGTGGAGGAGACCCTGGGAACGAGGTTGCTGAGTGGCGTCTTAGTTGGACCTGAAATTCACAACAATAGGCCACTTGCACTAAGAGGTCACGTGACCAATGCTTCCTTAAACAGAACAGTGAATTGTAATCTTGCTGTTGCCAAAAATTGACAGAACACATAAAATTATCTTACACGCAAAATTTGAGAGGGAACTCATTTAAGGGAGATATTTTATGGTACTTTGATTTTTAAACAAAGTAGCATGATGTGTCTTGGCCGCCATGTTGGAGGGCATACTCTTGCCCTCCAACATGGCGGCCAAAACTACTTTTTGCTTGTATCTTGTTAAATGTTTGATAGTTGAGTTCATCTTTTCAACATTTTCCTTGAAGTTCAAGTGCAAAATTTGTGTCAGAAAGCGGTAATTCATAATTTAAAAAAATCAAGTTTGGGTCACGTGACCAGCTACGGACTTTCTCATTTTAAGCAAATGGTGCGGGTTTAAAAAACCAAATCACTATTATTTTGTTTCAGAGATGACCCACTAATAGTGTTTCGAAGGCAAAATCACGTAACTTTCATTTTCTTAAAAACGATGTCACATGACCTTTTAGTGCAAGTGGCCTATTGTCCAGGTACTAAAAGATTCATAAAGGTAGTAAGTCAGTAGTGCTTTTTTCGTCAAATAAAAACTGGGTTAAGAATGCTCCTGTAGGTGTTCATGTCTCTAAATAATAATTCCATAGGTCAGTAAAGGATGTATAGGAAAAAAATGTGAAAATGAAACAACAATTGGAGAACGGAAACTTGCAAGTTTAAATTGCGACTCATTAAGAATTTTGAAGAAGCGACTAATGGACCTTTTGTTGACGGTACTTACACGTAAGTACAATTTTCATGGTCATTCATGCCAGGTGCCTTGAAAAATATCATAGCATTCAGACTTTGGTTTGGTACTCTTTGACCGGGATTGGTTCTATCATTTTTGTTCTGTCTGTAATTTTGGCATTTTTTGTCATGACGTCTGCTTTAGGAATTGTTGAAATAAACCAGAAAATATAAAAGCAAAACAGAAACATATTACACTAGTACTGGCAATGCATTTAACGCAGCTAAATCTGGCGATTCGCTGGAAGTGTGTGAAAATAATTCGTTTCTGGATCGTTGAGCGGCGATTTTTTTTACAGCGGAAGAAAGATTACGAAGAACTCGAAGGCGGTCTCCAACAGGAAAATAGGGAAAATGTTCGGATTGCAATTTGTCTGTCGGTACTTTGTACTGACAAATGTGGCAAATTTATTAATATATAATCATTTTAATTTGTCTGGCGAGTTTCCGGTAAGCGAATTGAGAATTGTGAAATGCATGCAATCGGTCACCAATCAGCCCTATTAGGGTTCTTGACGATCTAACGTTTTTTTCGACGCAAGTGGAAACAAAATTTTTTTTCATCTCCAACTAACTTTTTATTTAAAGCCGTTCACGCCAGCGTACCCTTTATTGTTTATTCTTCTTTATGTCCCTCCAACCCCATTAATATTTTAATCTTACCTATCAGGCGCTTAGAGAAAAAAAACCTCTTTAAGTTCTCGTTAGATCGACTTTTGTTTTCGATGGAAAAAAAATGCGACTTGCGAATAAAAAGACAATCGGTTGTGTGTGCAGTCACGTGACTTTACCAACCAGGTGCAACTGATAACCTAGCGATACATGAAAATAAACATGGATTCTCCTTGGCGGGACAGTGAAAAGTGAACATGAAAAGGGACTCTTTATGATATCCTAAATGTCTAGCCCTTCGCGCCAAGTTGGAAATCGCCGTCTGCCACCCCTGCCAAGCGGATCACGACACAGTCCAAGCAACATTCGAGTTTCGAGTGGCCATGATTCTTCGGTCCCAACGAAAGCTGCCAAAGGGCATATGGTGAATCGATCGCAAAACAACCATAGCGGTCATATTAGTCATATTGATCTGAACGCAAACTTTAGTGATGGACCTTTTCGTCCGGCGCTTGTTCAAGGCAAGGCGATTCCGGGAAACGGACAAGGTGCGTGAACGATACGAGTTGCAGAATTTATTTTGTAGGCGTTTTATTCAAGCACGATGTTGTTGGTGAATGAAGGTTGATATTATTGTACAAAACAGCGTTTGGTTATGATATTTCAAGAAGTGAGTAAGACAGAAGTAAGCTATAACCACAATTGTAAGTTGAATGATAGAAGACCAGTGTATCCAGAGTGTTCATTTGAATACTGCACCTGATCATGAGTTCGTACTCCTACTCAGAAATCATCTGCCTCCGATACTTCATAAAAACTTCGCGTTTCATTACGCGAAATTAACCATTTTCCTGTCCCGTAAGTGTGAATTTTGGTAGGTAATTAGTATTTAACTAAACTAGGATTTATTCTTCAGATCTGGATGAGGAATCTGTGCGTAATTTCCTTCGATCGAATCCTTCTTTTTTGGAAGAGTACGTGATGAAGAGTGTCGATCAAGATCGCTTAGAACGTTGGCTTATTCGGAAAACGCGAAAAATGAAAACGAAAGGATCGAAGAAAAATACCAACTCCTTTGAGCTCGATAATAACAAGCAAAGTGGTAAGTTTTATTACATTCAAGTCTTTATTATTTCAAGCATGCATTTTTATTAACGATATTAAAAAAGCTACCCTTAATAGTGCGCGGTTAATGAAAAAAATTACTATTTCAAAAAAAAAGTTTAAAAAAACGAGACCAACCAAAGAAGAGTAAGCTTATTTACGCAAAGGAATTTTTTCACCGGTCCCATTATGTTCTGAAAAGTCACCAACTTCTCAGTATCCCTTGGTTTTCAAGGAAGCCTTAAAAATTTAAAGGTTCAGGTACAACTTAACTACAAATAAGATTTTTTTCTCAGGTGAAAATTAAACAAACTTATGCTCACTAGATTTTTTAAAATAATACACTCTCGGAGATTCCAAGTGTAGTGTGAAAGGAACATACTTTTATTTTGCCTTTTCAAGTGCCCCAATCTATAAATGACCAGTAGAAATATTTTTAATATTATCATTTTTATAGATCCACACCGTCCTTCACTGTCAAAGTGGAAAGTAGGTGTCAATTTTGTATGATATTACTTATTGCCTGTAGTTCATAAACTGTCATCAGGGACTCACCGACTATTCAATGCATGAAATGGAAAGGTGGCTCCAAAAGCTACCCATGGTTCATACGGTGTATTATACATGTACATGTAGCAGTTATATTGCATTTGAAATACACTGACTTCAGAATACGTACAAGGTAACTGGGTCTGTTAATACTGATTGTCTTTCTTTTCAAGACCGGCAAAAAACAAAATACTTTGTATTCATGCAAATTAGTAGCTTAGTATTAATTGTGTTTAGCCTGTTTAGGCATATTTTTATAACGATCTTTAAGACAAATGACTAACCAACAGATGTTATTGGATCTCTACTGTAGCTGTCGTGGCTGTCAATTAGGGGTGGGCTCATGATTTATGTTTTTGTAATGAGGTTTTATGACAGTACAATGGTTAGAGACTCATGACTGGCTGGCGACAGAGAGTCAGCTGCTCTGTTCATCAATAAAATATTTCATTTTCCCCAGCCTAAGATCTATGTATTGGAAATCGTAGGATCGTGAAAGTTCTCAAAATTGCACGAGCCATGGGTAATTGCAATTTGAGACCTTTCTAAATATCACGAAGGGCCATAAATCACAAAATGCACATGAGCAAGTTCATGCAAATTTTTATTGTGTACACAACAATATTACCCATGGTGTTTCCATAGCAACTTCCGTTTTACACTCTATAACCTATTACTGTACATGTATGCATTCGTCATTAGCAATCAGAAAGACTATATTCTGTTGAATAATTTTAATTTTTCCTGCTTTCTGTAGGACATGTTAAAAGTCATCTTTTTCATTTAAACCAATTGTAGTTTTAAATAATATGGCTGTGCCCAAAGCATTTCTTTCCAACAATAGTAGTTTAAAACTACTAGGCACAATAAATAGTAATAATAATACTACTACTAATAATAATAATATATACTACTAATAATAATTATTATTATAATTGTACCTAATCGCAAATTACCGTTTGATGACTGAGTTAATATTATTTTTCACAATTCCCAACAATTAAACTTTTTCTGAAAGCTCAGGAAAGCGAACTGCCATTTTCACACAAGAGCGTCGTTTCAATTACGCATGAGCAGAATATTATTTGCAGCAAAACACTTATTTGTTGACAGTTATTTGCAGGTCACGTGGTGGGCTCTCGGCCAATGAAAAGGAAGGAAAAAATACACGGAATGATAATTACAGTTATTGCGATTAGCATTACAATAATTAACAGCTCTTTTATATAATAAATCTAAAAGTACTGGTTACAATGACTGATGAATTTTTGATTTAAAATAATGGATTTTAATTCAGAAAAAATGTTTGATCAAAAAGCCTAATTTAGCTTAAAGTCTATATTTGAGTCTCAAATTTGGGACACTTGTTTGGATTTACAATGTTCCACCTGCAGCTCATCATTGGAAATTCCCTTACAGATGCACCAACTACATGATTGTACATATATCAACCTTCGTCACCTATTTGTTTTAATTGTTATTTATCACTTTAAAGGAATATAATTATTTCATTTAGATATGAAAGATTAAAAAATACCTAACACATACCTGTACAGAATCGTTGCATTACATACAAAATAATCTTATTGACAAATTTAGACAAAATACAGTGTAATGGGTCTGCAGTTGATTTAATCCATTTGAATAGAGCGGTTTTCAATTGAGTGTCACAGGTAATTAGCAAATTGTTTTGGGTTTGCATTACTTTACTCAGTGATTGGTTCAAAGTTCTCACGCTATTTTTTTAACCAATCAGAAGTGAAAGCAAACCAATCGTGGCTCGCGCATGCACATTTTCCCGCACTTTGTGTCGGCTACGTGTAGTTACTTTGAGTTTTAATGGGTTTACTGGATCGTCTCCGCCTTTTTTGATTGGCCAAAGTACATTACTTTTGGTTTTGGTTTTACGACGACACTTGATTGAAACTCGCTCTTTGAAATGAACATACCATAAATAGGTGGGTAAATTTCAACTTTCTCAATGTCCTACCTATGGCAGAATTTTGTTTGAACAGACAAAGCACAGTTTCATTGGAATCACTTTCAGAGTTAAAATTAGTTTTGTTTGAAACATGAAACCATCGTAATACTTGCCAGATTAACCGGCACTCACTCTTGGGAGTGAGACTTTTACTCTGTCTAATGTGAGGTGATTTTACTCGTCAACTGGGGGCAATTCCCTAAGGGTATTTGAGGTCCCCTCCATTAAGGAGCAAGGTGAATAAGGTTGGTAATATTCTATTCTAAGAATGTGCAATCCATATCATGTGGTCTAACTAACTACAAAAACAATCTTATCGTAGCAACCCCTTCAAATTCTTTTCATTCATCTTATAGCATAAAAATGACATGTAATCTTACCATTAATTTGTTTTGAATATTATTTAAAAATAATTACATGTATGTTGCTTTTTTTCCTTATAATAGTTTTGTGTACACAGTGACAAGAAAAAAATGCTTGAGGAGTTAACAAATGATATTCATCAGTCTCCAAATAAACAGAAGGTCTTGATGGAGCTGGCCAATTGTATTGCATCAGGTAAAAAGGAATATTTATTTAAGCAATTTTATGCTGTGTTCTATTTGGACCATAACCGTTTTGTGCACTTGCGGCCACGTACAATCCTAGCAAAAAGACTTGCACTCTTTCCCCTGTTTTGTTCAGGCAAGTAATAATTATACCCCTTGCATCAGGTCCCTTACCCGACACAATCATTGTATAGCAGAGATGCACAAGAAACCAGCCTTCACACTGTCTAGGAAGAAATAGCCTGCACACACAGGCTCTCTGTGCGTCAAATGGCATGCACCAATCAGGCCTTCTGATGTTAGCATTGGTGCAATTTCGCACAATCGAACTCAAATCGCATTGGATCGCACAATTCACGAAAAATCGCATAATTCACAAAAGAACGCACAAAATTCATAAAATAAAACAGAAAACAACAAGTTTCTCAGGAGTTCCTGCATAAATACGCCATTTTTAAGATGATTTTCCTTGGAAAGCGGCTTAAAAGCCTTTGTTACCTTCAATTTCTTGAATATATTCCAAGTTCAAGGCGTTATTTTGCATGTGGGGGCCTGGTACGAGTCTCATTCTTAAAGAGTCGCCAATTGGTGTAACACAAAACATGCCCTTTGTGTTCAGATTAGCAAATCTGTTCAGAAATATAATACTGCACACAAAAACAAAGTGTAAGAAGCTAGTCGTAGCATGCAGGAATATTAATATTTATTGATCATTCAATTTGGCATTAGCTGTGCCCTTTCAACTTTTAACGTGGAAGCACAACCTCATGTTTTTCCCTTGACCTCATGTTTTTTTTACTTGTCCCAACTAATGTCGATCAAGATTCATAATTACTCTTCCCTTATTTTCAAATGTCTTAAAATTGCTCAGAAAAAAATCGCATAATTTACAATATTTATCGCATGATTGGCCTTTCTAAATCGCATAATCTGCCCTGCAAATTTTTGCACAATTAATTTTTGCATTTTTGTTTTTTTTTTTTCATCACAACCCTATCAGAGGCCTGTCCAATTCCCCAGCTGTTGACTTCATGCCATATGACACACTGTCAGAGCCTTTGTGGCAGGCTAAGGAAGAAAAAAATATTCGGTAGATAAAAATTTTTGATGTGCTTTTTACATGAAGGAAATAAGTTGAAAATGTATTAACATCTAAGACTAGATTAATATCTAAATTAACTTGTGTTAAATGTATTTGAAAATAATTTATATTTAACAACTCCGTTGCTAGTGGAGGTTGGTATGCCTCAGTACATGTATCTAGGAGCTTCCACTATTGGCAGCCAGCTTCCTAAATAGATGGTCAGACTACTCCCCATGGCTGGGAAATTGTGGCAAACCCAGCCAGGATTTCTCAGATAGATGCCTAAATACCTCACTCATCTGCATTGACAAGATATTTTAAAATCTGCTGAGCAAACACTGAACTCTGTCATTTATGACCCAAGTCAGTACAATAGGATGACAGCTTATAGAAAATTGCACAGCTTATAATAACCCGTTTATTAATGAATATTAGAGGGAGGGGAGCCACTACACATTTTTCACAAACACGCATTTTTCCACTGCACCACTTACACGCCACGGTTGCACCCTACAGTACTCAACCGCACAACACAGGGTTGCAATCCTGTTGATCAACTCTCTTTCTTTTAAGCTGCATGTATAATGTTTTGTTGTTCGTCAGCTTGTCATGCAGATTCTTTTACACTGTACTTGGTTGATGGAACCGGAAAGGTAATGGTACTTTTAATAGTTTATGCACCTGAGAACCAGTGAATTTCTTTGCTGTATTACATGTAATTTTTGAAAAAAAATGGTGTGACCTGTAATAACCAAGTTTAAGAACAACAGTGATGACAGTGAATCGTTGGTCTTTATCATTTTTTCAAAATGGTTGACCTAATAAATCCATGAGGTATAGGATTCTTTGCCCATTATAGAACAACATCAACAAGATTAATAATCTGCAAGACTAATAACTTATACTAAAATTTAATGTTCAAGTGGTGTTCTTGTTACTAAAACCTTTTGTCATGTGACTAATCACTGAATTTACCTGAAGTCTTTGACTGTATAACTTTTTGTCTGCATTTGGAAATGATTGGATGCCAAAAAATCTGTTGCACAATATATAATTATGCGTTAATTTGCCAGCTGGATAATGAAGCAAACAGGGACTATCTGCAAGCAAACTAAAACACATCTCCTCACTAGTGAGATGCAAATTATACATTATTTTAAAGTCATGATCTTTCCACATTTGTACTTCAAATGTACTTGCACGGTTGGTTCTTGAATTGCCACTTGTACTGGAAGTTGCCATATTGAACTGTAGCCACTAACAACATTTGTCGCAAGTGGAGGTCAGGTGACCCCCTTAAGCACACTGCAGACATTGGCCAGCAACCCAACCCCTTCCTTAATGGAACGACCTATGTGGCCATCAGTATCCACAATCAAGCAACGAGTCCCTGCACCCAACAGGGGAGGCAGGGACAGAAACAACAAACCAGGGAGGGCCAGAGTCACACTGAAAGAAGGATATTACTGAAGAGGAATAATTTAAATAAAATAATGGTAATAATAATAATGATAATAATAAAGGTATAATTACTATAAAAAATGTTGGACACTGACTTACTTGAACGTCAAATGACGTTAAGTCAGTGTCCAACAGCTTTTATTATAGTAATTATGCAAATTCCTGACTGCAATTTCAGCATATTTCGTACATGTATGATAAAGGTAGTAATGATAAGAATAATAATAATAAAACTAACAAGTACTTCTATAGTAGTAACATTAGGGAAGGGGGCGTACGATGCAATCACAAAAGCAAGCAACTGCACCGAACAACAAAAATTTAACGCTTCGCTATTAAACCATAACTACATGTACTGCTATGCTATGACCACGATGGCAAGACAGCTGACTGTAATTCTAGAGGACGATTAACCCTACTAGCAACCAAAGCCAGGACCGAGGAGACATGGAAGAAATCAATGCAAACGCAACACTAAAAACAATTATAGCAATACAATGCTAAAAGACCCTATTGAATGCAATGCAAACACAATCCAACGCAACGCTAATGTAATACTTAAAACAAGATCCAACACCAGCATAATCCAATGCAAATGCAATGCTAACTAAAACAATAAAGATGTTTAACTAACCGGAGGCATCGACCAATGCTGGCTCCTTGTTGTTAACTAAGTTAAATTGCCATGATTATTTAACTAGTAGACATTAAAACAGGCTTATCCTGGCTCATATTTCTTCTTCCCTCAGGCACTGTTCATTTACAATCCAAGCATCCCAGAAGGGTATGTAATAGTGTTTTTCACCAGAATGTAAAAAAAGATACCTTGAAATCTATGATGAGACTTTTGGCTTTTATGGGGTCACATGCATGTGCAATCTTTGATACCATCTCAAATGAGCTTGAGAAAGAAATTGACAATATTCGTATTTTAATTAGTGAATGGCATTCAGCACAATTTAAACAGTTTTCAGTTTCATCTATTTGTCATCAAGGCTGTACAGGTCCTGATTATTGTAATGTTTTGTGCATTTCGGTTTCAGGAGGACCTCTTCAAATATTAAAATTGAGCCAGGAACCACAATTGCAGCATATGTTGCTCATACTCAAAAGCCATTGAGGACAAATGAAGTGTTAGGGGTACGTTACAAGCTGCTGAAGATGGAATCTAATAATTTAGCTATCATTCTTTTATACATACAATCATGTAATGGCTTTTTTTTTCAACTCAGCCCAATGCACCTAAATTTTGCCCTTTTTATAATAAAATATTGCCCTGGTGGTACCAAATTTTCTTTAGTTAGTGGCAATAAGATAATAGATAATTGACCATGTGGTTGTGGTGTAAGTACTGACCTCACATTACTCAAGCATGCTTGCTTGTGACGTCAGTCGAGCAATCAGTAGCAAGGGCTAGAGTTTTAAGCAAATACGGCGTGGTCACATTGCACTTCGGTTTGAGTCGCGCGTTAGTTGAAAATAGATGAACTGTTTCCCAGACTAGTTTCAATCGTTTCTACTGATGAGGAAGGCGAACCTCTTTCCCCTAACCATACAACTGTTCCTGGAACAGTTGCCTGAGCAGGATTAGAAGAAAACTTTAATGTTTTGAGCAAGACCTTCGACGAATTTCCATGGAGACGTAGAAGGTGACGCAATTAATCGACAGTGGATAAGTTAAGATTGGTAGCTTGCTTTGCTTGTTCGGAATGGGCGATGACCTGGAGGCGTCATAAGGCGAAGGCGTCCTGAACATATTCGAGTACAAATGATTCACAGGTCCGTAAGACAACAGTGAGATGATGTAACGCTGCACCTTAAATCAAAACTTCAGTACGAAAGATCAAGCTGTCAAATTACAGAATGTACCACCCTCTTCCTTATTGGTCAGCTTTCGGGAATTGCATGTTTACCTAGCACAGTTCAAGAGCATTGCAGAGCGCTCTTGAGCTGGGGTGCGGATCCTGTGAGGTTTTTTAAGCAACTGCGCATCTTTTAAGCAAGCAAGCAACGTCGTGCTTGGTCGGTCACACCTGTGACGAGCTGTGTAGGAATGTGCTAGGTAACCAAATATTGGCAAAGCAAACAAGGTTCTAGCGCGAATGTGACCGTGGGGTAAGTTACAAGTGACTTCTAACTCATGCTGTCTCGACAGGCAACCCACTGTAATATTGGAAAGAAAACATGCATTGTAACTTATTATTCAACACTTTGTTACAATGTCCAAATAAGGTCATAGTGTGCTCAATATTTGTTGTGCGTACTCAACAGATATCCTGCGATATACGTAAATTTGTGTTGCAGAGAAAGATAGTAGTTCTTCCAGCTTTTCTTTCCAATAAACGTAGAAAATTGTTCTTTGTCATCAATGTGTTGAATAAAACAATTATCCTGCTCAGTCTTGCAGAATATCACCTGATTTTAGCCAACTCGGCATACGGCCTTGTCGGCTATTAAAGTATCAGGGGACATTCCGCACGGCGCAATTTCGCAGGATAATAAAATATATTTTTGAGAGTTACAATTTGGGTCTGTTGGTTTATTTTTAAGGATGAGCGTTTCCCAGGAGGAATTGGATTGGAAGGTAAGTAAAATGTACTCAAGAAACTACTAACAGCAAAATGATTAAATATTAAACAAAATGAAATATACAAATTTAGCAAATGAATGAATAAATAAATTTCAGTGAAAATGTGGAAAAGATTGAGATTCGTAGCACAGTTCTCATGTACAAGTGCATGATGCAGCCACTAAACACTGGCCTAAAATTCTAAAATTCTTAAAAATTGCTGCATGTGCTTTAAGTAACTTGAAAAAAATGATGAAAAACAATAATTATATGTTTTCAGCTATTTTATCTTACCCATATGCATTATGGGTAAGATAAAATAGCTGAAAACAAGTAATTATTGTTTTTCATCATTTTTATCAAGTTACTTAAAGCACATGCAACAATTTTTAAGAATTTTAGAATTTTAGGCCAGCCATGCCTGTTTTCCCTGTTTTCCCTAAAGCTAGATTTTACTGATTTTTTAAAACTTTTTCAACTTAAAAATTAATACCAATAATTATGTTATTTACAGCAAATATAACATCTGTAAACTGTTATATACATCAAAGAGAAGCTAATATTTGTGCATTCAACACGAAAATTGAATGAGATGTATGTACACGCTGTGACGAACTTTCCCGCCAATATTTGCTGAGCTTAAACAACTAAGCTTCCTAATATGGAAGTCTATAAATTTGATGCAACTGTTTAGAATGCTTGAAAACGTTAATAACTCGTTATAAATTCATCCAAGCCATGAGAAACAACAGGGTAGTTAAAAATTATTTATGATATTATGTTTTGAGGTAAAATTGGTTTGTAGTCGCCCAGAATTACAACTGGCACATGATATTTAAAAAAAAAAGTTACGTCTTCACTGTCTTGAGCACTATCGATCATCGGTTGTGCCAATTGATTTTGAAAATGAACAGATGGGAACTTTGAGGATTCTGTTCATGTTATACATAATATTAACTAGTAGAGATGATATTTTTACCACACAAATGATTTCAAGATTAGAAAATAAGAAGAAGTTGGAGAAAACAACAAAAAGTGAGGGACGACTGGCTGTGCATGTTACGCTTGATGCCATGTTTCTGACAGAACTATCACAACTCAATGCTGATTTATATGTGTTAGATATTTTGTTTAGCCAAACTTCAGTGGAAAATATTCTTCAATGTACTCCTTATAATCAAGGAAATTTTCATACGATTTCCACAACATTATTATTGTGCGGCAAGATATTCCAAAATGTTCTATTTAAGGCGGTGAATTTTTCTTGTGGTCATGACAACTGTGCTACTCATCTGAGTCATTTGTTTTTATTATTGCTATATTGCTTGAGGTAGTTCAGTAGAAAGCACATTTCATTTGCTATTAGAGAAGACCTGTGGGACAGTATACTATGCTCTGCTGTCAGGCTTGTTATACTGAGTCACGCAGATGAGTCTCACTGACATGCAATAATTATAACCTTAACCTAGCCATGAGCCCCCACACAGCACAGTAGATATTCAGGACCTTCCACATTTGGCAGCTAGCTCCGAGATATAGTAGACTGCTCTCATGGCTGGGAAATCCTGGCAACCCAACCATGAGACCCTACACAATACACTAGGAATGCACCTGTCACACTGATAAAAAAAGGAAAGAAAGAGGGGAATGGGAAAACTATGCATACCATAAAGACTCGTGTATAAGCCGCACCTTTTTCCTTAAGTTTTGGGCCTAAAATCGCAGGTGCGGCTTATACACAAGACCATTGCTGTCAGAGGGAGTAAACTGGCTCGTAGGGGTCACAAATTGTAACTTAACATTAAACACATTGAAACCTGTTGTTGATCACTGCTTTCGGTAGAAGTGGTGTCTCCTAAAGGAGCCGTTTGTTTGCATCGTCAGGTTTAGAACTTGCTCGCCAGTAGTTCTTTCAAGTGTTTTATTTGCACTTAAATTGTTTGAGCAGTTAAACTATAACTGACATGGAATCTCTATTCCTCCGCACAGCTGCTTACAATCACCTCAACACTGATTTCTCCACTACATGCAAGAAAATACCACGCTATTCGGGAGAACTCGCGAGGCAAATGGCCGACCGTTTCATTGCCCTTCACTGCTTTTGCAGCGTGTTTGTCCATGGGGTTGTTAAACTCTCGTTTAGCAACAAGTTTTTCTCCAATCGATGGCTTCCATACGTCTTGATAGCCATGATAATCCATGCACAGATGATGCGAAATCGATTGTTTCCATGTCCAGACTTCCCTCGTTACCGTAAATGACTGTGTGGCTACCAAGCAAACGTTTTGCATCCTTGTCCTGTGCTTTTTCTTGCAAAATCTATCGTTTTCATTCAACTGGGTTTTAGCAATGAACACAACTGTTGTCAGTCACAGGGAATAGGGAAATTGATTTTAAAAAAGCTTTTAAAAGGTATTTTCAGAGTTGATTATAATAACTTATTGCTCTCGCTGGAAATACACAACATTAGATTTCGTCAAGTTTATTGGTAACATCTGTGAACAAACGCCCAACTTTTGTTACAAGAGTGCTTTTTTGGAATTCTTATTTTTTCCAAAATCATGCTTGAAAGTTGGGAGTGTGGCTTATACACGAGTCTTTATGGTATTCATTGCTCAGGATAAGTCAAGGATGAGCAGCCATTTTCCTGGCTGATAGTTTTTGGGGATTTTAAACCCCAAAGTGACTGATGTTGAGATTCATTTGGGAATAGGAATTATAACAAGTGGACATCCCTGGTCAATCACAGCAGGTTGGAAGGGACACTGCAGGCAGGTTGTAGTGTGTGGAAGTTTAACACAGCTGAAGGCAAAGACCAAGAATATTGTAATCCACCTGATGTTGATCCTGTAGGAAATGAAGTTCATTCTGCAGGAACAGGAGTAGTAATAGATTATTATTAAATTGGATAGAGAAACCAAACCCTGTTGGTGTATGTTCTGGAAGGGATCACGAGAGGTTGTACGTACTGTAGATATAAAGGCTGATGTGAAAGACAAGGCTGAAATACCTGATAGGGGAAGCAACCTTCCACGGGACAGTTGCATGGTGTTGAACTGAAGAAGTATCAAGGGGACCAGATGCAGGAGACCTGGCCAGCATTTGAAACAAAACATAGAAAAGAAATGTGAACACTATTAATTTTTACAACATGGGAAGGAACGGAGGGGTGACAGAAGCAACATTGGCTGACAGGCCAGCATCACGTGTCATAGCAATTCAAAACCTGGAAAATTTAGTATTTTTTGAGCTATTGCTGGATTGGGAAGTAGAGACAAAAAGGTGGTAGAAAATTGGCTCATCAAATTTATTGGGTGAAGCACAGATATGAAAAATATATATTAAGTCCAGATTCATACCAGACCATTCTTATTACTGTAGCAAACATGAAGTTGCCTCATCTTTTTTGAATAGCCAGATTATGATGCAGCCATGCCTTGCCTGGAAACCGACGTGAGGTCTTGAGAATAAGGGGCTTGTATTGAGCCAGATCTTACCATCTAATAGAATGATAATTGGAATGACAGATCCAAGGGTACACAGTGAAAGTTTTGATCCATGTGACAATTTCAGTAATTTCTTGAACCCTCCTCTTGGAAGATGAGTTTGCAATCCAGGTACATGTAGGTTTGGGGGTCTGACCCCTGTTCCTTGAGGTTCTCAGCTAAGAAGTTGGTTACATCTACGAACTGACCTGATCCAATCTTGGTCACCAGCTTCTCAGGGATTGAAGAGTACCCTTTGGTACCACAATGAGTGGTCTGTGAAGACAAGATGCCCTGGCCACTGAAACAATTTTGCAGAAGACAACGGGATGATGTGACTGAAACAGAGGATGAGCTGTTCCAGCACCCCGAGGCCCAAACAACGATGGCATGCTAAAAAAGGGGGCTCCCCAACAAGCAATAGTTAGAAATAAAAGAATTAGGTACAACGATTACCTGAAGAGGAACCAGTAGACGACGATGGTGTGCGTTCACCAAGGCCTGAATTCGAAGTGATTGGAATCAAAAATCATGTTTCCCACTTGTCAGCTTGTGCTTGTAGGAAAAACTCAAGAACTTAAGTCATTTTGCATGGCAGCCAAAATATGTAGCAAGGAGGTATCATGTGCCTGAGAAATGGTCTGAGTAAGGTCTTCTGGTGAAAAAGTATAAAAGGTTATTGATAAAGCATAAAATGGAGGAGTGAAAGTGCCTGATGTAGCCAAGGTTGTGGTCCGATGTATATGGAAATGACCCCACATGACAGGCACTTTTTTGGTTCATAGTATGTCACAAATTCTGAGCCATCTCCAAGCATGAAGAACTGGAAATTCCATCTGCTGCTTGTTTATTAGGTGCAATGAACCCTTTTAGATAGATAATATTATTATGTTTATAATTTTGCATGGGACAAAATTTAGTATTTTCCTTTGCATGTACAAAATCAAATGGTTTTAATAATACATGTAATTACTTAACTTATACCTCAAAAATAAAATTGATTAAACTGTCAGTTACATTATAAATTATGCCTTTCTTATCGCGAAAAAAATTATATTATTTTTCTCAATTTAAGATACCATTCTTCTTCCAGATAGTACAGCACAATCTGTACTGTGTCAGCCAATAGTCCAATCAAATGGAGAGTTAATTGGTGAGTGTTTCTGCAGTCATGTCATTAAATGTTTAACTCATTCACCCCTAAACCGGCCAGACTTAGTATTTTACTCTGTCCAACGCCAGACGATTTTACTCGTCAATGGGGAACCCCCAGGAGTCAATGGGTTAATTAATCACTCAATGAAAAACTGTCCCATTAATACCTTCTTTTAATTTGTAGCAGGGTTGCGATCAGTCTGGACTGATCATGGAAATTTATGCAAAGACATACATGTAATTGTGTTGCCATTCTCAACAGATGTGGCTTCATTGTTCAAATGGTGAAATTTTGCAACAACCTTACAGAGGTCACATTCCAAAGTCGTTTATAAAACAAACATATATTTTTTGTTTCATTTTTGTCAATAATATTTAGGGGAAGAGAGTATTATGGGTCTAGAATTGGGATGGGCCAGTAATTGGGATTGGTAAATTTAAGTTTTCATTTTCTGTCTTTTAACGTGTTACTGTAGCAGCAAATGTTACAATGCAAAAGTGTTGAAAGTTTAAATCCAGAGTCTGCATATTTGAAGAAGCACAACAAGGATATTAATTGACAATCAATTTCCTTGCTCCTGTACACCTTTGTGTTTCTCTTCAAAAAATTCAAGCAGATTGCAGGGATGGCGCAGTGGTGAGAGCACTTGTCTCCCATCAATGTGGCCTGGGTTTGATTCCCAGACTGGGCGTCATATAATTTGGGTTGAGTTTGTTGGTTCTCTACTCTGCACCGAGAGGTTTTTCTCCGGGTACTCTGGTTTTCCCCTCTTCTCAAAAATCAACAGTTGAATTACGTTAATTTGTTAATTTCAGTTGGCAAAGTGTTCCAGCACTAGAACATCCAGACACTTAAGTTCCTAAATCCTTTCCTTTAACATAATTAAGTTTGTTTGAGAATAAGAACTTTTAAATCACTCTGTTTCATGCATACATACATAATTATATTTTCCTTAGGCTTGATTGAGTTGTGCAGGAGACTTGGTCATGAAGCTTTTGGAGAAGAAGATGATGAGGCATGTGATCTAGGCAGCAATAATATAGTTTTGTTTGTTTTAAATAAGTTAATGTTATAAGAATTCTATCCCATGGCTGTGAGAATAACATTACGACAGTCTTTATTCATGATTCTTGCAAACGTACGTAAAAGGTACAAAAAAACAATTAAGTTAAAAGTTGAGCTAACAATTTAAGCAAAAGACAATTTACTGAGATAAGGCTTAATGCCGGCTAGGCAGTTAAACTGTAAAATTATTATCCAGTACTGAGGAATGAATTGTAAAAAATCTAAGTATTACCAAAGCACTTCTTAATTCTTGCTTAGAATAATTATATGAAAGCACCTCCCTATTCTTACAGGAGGAGTCACTCTCTATATGATATGCACGTATGCCTTTGAATGTTCTATCATGCATTGGTGTCATTGTCTTGGATTTCATTCTGACTCAGATAATTGGCATTGTGTGGGTTGAATTAATGGCACTGTGCTGCTACCAGCAATAGTTTTTGTACCAGCACCCAGTTTCTTAAGCTCTGCACCGATACCTGATGCCTCTTTTTTCAGATTGTCAATAGCTACCTTGTGTGGGGTGGAATATCTCTTTATTATGCCGAGGTAAGATGCAGATAATTATTTGTGTGAGCAATTCGTTTTGGCAGGGGACTCCAGAATCATTGAGTAATTTAAGTGCTTAAAGTGCAAAATGTTTTAAATGCAGTTAAATTTAACGACAAAGAGCAGACTGAAGTGATCTGGGCCGATCGATCATCTAAGAGCGAACAGTGGTGTTTGGCACAGGCGCAATTAAAGCTCGTTCAGTTGCTTAACCCCGTGGCAGTTCATCGGATATTTTTTCAGTCACTTTGTGCCATGCTTGTCCAGTCAGGGCTTCTGATATGAAGAACGTTAATGTATATGAAAGCAATATATATTTGAACTGTGGAGAGATGAATCAGCGAATCATCGCAGTTATTGACATTACTTGAGCGGGAACGAAAGTCAAGCCTGAAAATTTCAGGCTTAAACGAGATTCAAATCCATGACCTCTGCGATACCGATGCAGTGCTTTACCGGTTGAGATGATCAAGCCACATGGGAGCTGGTCATTGTGTGATTCGCATAATGAACAGCACAATGACCCATTGCAGCCTGATATTTTCTTTCAGGCTTTCCTTTCGTTGCTGCTTAAGTAACGTTAATAACTGCTTCATCTGATATTTCCTGGTCGCGGAGCCGCGAAATCCTTCCAAATTCACAAAAACACAGCAAAAGCTCAAACTGAGGCCTTGCCTTATTGACCAAGCGATAGCGAAGTCAATACAACTAGGCCGAGGTTTGAGATTTCACTGTAACGACCGAAGGGTCCAGGTTATTAAGTTGTTATGGCTAACAGAACGGTTCTACATGTGTAAAGAAGGAAAAACTAATTTGCATTGACCCGTGGGCATTACCAGTGTATGCCCTACCGCTTAGCTGCTCTTAGCCAATCACAGCGCGCATTATATCGGCCAGAAACACTATAGTGGCATCCTTGTCTCGAAGAGAAGATGGTTACTGCCTGGGATTTGGGCAGGATCTTGTATGACTGTGTAGCCCGATCCTGGAGTGGCAGTCTCTGTTGCAGGTGGCACAGACGTGCCTTGTGGAAACACGCGCAGAGGCTGCACATTCTTTCCTCGCTGCTCTCTTGCATGTAGCCTGGACTCTAGCGTTCGCTTCCGCCTTTGACACTTTGCCGCCATGTATATCGGTGATTGGCAATGTCCTCCCATGCACTGGTGTCGATTAGTGCAGATCGCAAGTCTCGCTTGATGACGTTCTTGTAGTGCAGCAGCAGTCGACCCACGCGACAAATGCTCTCCCGCAGTTCTCCATAAAGGATTTCTCTTGGCAGGCGGTCAGGCTCCATGTCATGTCCATGGCCGAGCCTTCAAAGTGTGCTCCAGGACCTCGATGTTTGTGACTCTGTCCTGCCACCTGGTGTGCAGCAGGCGCCGAAGGCAGCGGAGGTGGAATGTGTTGAGTCGCCGTTCTTGTCTGGCATAGGTCGTCCACGACTTGCTGCCATAAAGGAGAGTCGACAGGACACAAGCTTGGTAGTCGCATATCTTGGTCCTTTCGCTCAGCAGGTCATTGCCGCACACTCACTTGTTGAGCTTGGCCATGACAGCAGCTGCTTTGGCGATCCTGCAGTTGATCTCAGCATCAAGCAAAGTTGAGCTTGACATGGTAGAGCCCAAGTAGGTGAAAGTGTCCACAACCTCCAGCTCCTTGTTGTCGATGGTGATGTCTGGGGGCGGACTCAGCACCTTGGGCCAGGATGTTGGTCTTCATGAGGCTGATCGTTAGTCCAAACTCTTTGCAGGCATGGGACAGCTTGTCTACCAGATGTTGGAGGCCCTCCTTGCTGTGGGATGTTAAAGGAGCATCTTCTGCAAACAGCAGCTCCCGTATGAGTCTGGCAATGTTGAAGAGTTTGCCATCTGGCGTCGCCTGGACATAGACACCTTTTGTACAGTCTACAAAGGCATACTGGAGCAGCATCGAGAAGAAAATCCCAAACAGGGTTGGAGCAAGGACACAGCCCTACTTTTCTTCACTGCTGATCGGGAACGCATCTGAGGTGGCCCCATCGAAGCAGACCGTACTCTGCATGTCCTGGTGAAAGGAGGTGATGATCGCCAGGAGCTTTGGAGGGCAGCCAATCTTCTGGAGGATCTTGAAGAGCCCGCTTCTGCTCACCAAGTCAAAAGCTTTGGTGAGGTCCACAAAGGCAAGGAACAATGGCTGCTGCTGCTCTTGACACTTCTCCTGCAGCTGACAGAGGGAGAAAATTATGTCCACTGTGGACCTCCCAGCAATGAAGCCACACTGTGATTCGGGGTAGACTTGCAAAGCAAGACTCTGCAGGCGTGACCCAAGCGAAGACTTTGCCAACAATACTCAGAGAGATATGCAGCGATAGTTGTTGCAATCACTACGGTCACCCTTGTTCTTTTACAGGGTGATAATGTTGGCATCTCTCATGTCTTGGAGGATGTGGCCTTGCTCCCAGCACAGGCAGAGGATCTCATGAAGCGGTTGCAGGATGGTTAGCTTCCCATACTTCAAAACTTCCGGCGGGATACCGTCCTTCCCCGGTGCCTTGCCACAGGTGAGACCGTCGATGGCTATGCTGAGCTCTTCCAGTGTCGGGGTGTTGTCAACCTCCTCTATGACTGCGATGTTCTGGGTTTAGTAGAGCTTGAGATAATGCTCCACCCAACGCTGTAGCTGCATGCTCTGATCAGTGATGACCTCGCCAGCCTTTGATTTGAGCGGGGCTGTTTTGACGCTCGTAGGGCCGGTGGCAGTTTTGATGTCCTCATACATCCCCTTTGCGTGGCCACAGTCCGCTGCTAGCTGGATTTTGGCGCATAGATTCTGCCAGTACTCGTTGGCACAGCAGCGGGCGGTCTGCTGGCCTTGCTCCCAGCTGCTCGAAGGGCGTCGCATGTGCTTGGGGAAGGGTTCTGCTTGTGGGCCAGCATCGCTTTCCTCTTGGCCTCCGTGACTGGCTGCATTTCTTCCCAGCCTCGAATCAGTCGGCCTTCTTGGGTTCTTTCTTGTCGAATGCAGCCATGGCTGAGTCGAGGATGGCATCACGGAGGTGAGACCATTTGGCATCCTGGTTGCTGGTTGTTGGTTGCGCAGCAAGTTCCTCCTGGAGGCTGTCGGCGAAGCTCTGAGCCTTAACGGGGTCGGAATGCCACCGGCGTTAATGCGTGGGCGAGCCTTGGTCTTGCCGTGGTGGATCTTTCTGGGCTTCAGCCTGACCTTGCTTGCAATGAGCTAGTGGTCCGTGTTACAGTCAGTGCTGTGATAGCTTCTTATGTGGAGGACACTGCTGACGTCCGTTCTCCTAGTGATGACGAGGTCTAGCTGGTGCCAGTTGCAGGACCGAGGATGTCTCCAAGACACTTTGTGCAGCTCCTTACACTAAAAGTAGCTGTTGGGGATGCAGAGGCCGTGGTGACAGCAGAGTTCAAGCAACCTCTGCCCGTTTTCATTCATCGTGCTGACGCCGAAGTGGTCGAGGCAGGTAGGCCATGCTTGCCAGTTGGTCCCATCGCGAGTGTTGAAATCGCCTAGCAAATATATGCCCTCGGAACTTGGGATTCCGGATAGTGTTTCCTGCAGAGACTCATAGAATTGATCCTTGGCTTCTGGGGTGGAGGTCAGAGTTGGGACGTAGGTGGATATGATGTTCACAAAGCCCACCGACGTTTTCATGCGAAGGGCAAGAATTCTTGATGACCCTCTGGAGGGGGTTTCTGTGGTGGCAATCAGTGAGTTCCTGATGGCAAAACCTACGCGGTACTGCCTCGGCTCGTCCTGGGACAGGCCTTGCCAGAAGAAGGTGTAGTCTCTTTCCGTAAGTGACCCACTGTCGGCCAGCCGGGTTTCCTGGAGACAGGCGACGTCGATGTTGAGTCGTGCCAGCTCCTTGTTGGTGATGGCAGTCTTGCGGGAGTTGTCCATTAGCGGAAGGTCAGCGGAGAGACCAGGGCACATGGTGCGATGTTGCAATTCGAAGAGCTGGAGTCTTGGTAGTGTTTTGTTTTTGCCTGCTTGGTGCAAGTACTTGCTCGCTTGTCGGGAGTGTCCCCTAAGCTCTACACACCCAGTAGAGCAGGGAAGCAATGACGGGGCGGCACCTTACTGGCTGGGGGTTGCCCAGCTTGAGGCGGGCGTTAGCCACCCAATGAAGCTGTGAGGGCTTCTCCCACCTTCGGACGAGACCCCTGGCGCTCCTTCTTACGCTAATCAGTCGGAGCTTACAACTGGTAAACTGCCTTGTCCCGTGTTGTGTTGAAGTCTTGTGGCACTGCTGGAGTGCTCTCTCCAGTTTGCGCTAAGGCCTGGGCGGGAAGATAAGGAGACGCTGGGCTGCCCATATGACAGCATCCCCTCTCGGTGTAACTGGCTGGGTCCAAGAGAAAGGAAGAACCAATACAACTTGGGGCTAGTTCCACTGCAGAAGCTGCCAGAAGGAAGTGCTGAGCACCTGCCATCTGCCTTAGGGGCTCCACTCCGGATTTGTCCTCGAGGTTTACTCCTGAAGCCTTCCTGAGATCAGGTATAGCTGCAAGGCAGCAGAGGTTTGAAATCAGGGTTTACCTTCCCCTAGATGGGCTGCCCTCACAGGCTAAGAGCCCCATCTACCCTGAGCAACTGGTTTTAAGGCTCCAGTGGCTTCGCCTTCGCCCCTTCTCCTGTCGGTGGTGCCAGTTCCACCGTGTGAAGGCCAGAAGTTGAACTTAGCTGACAGAGGCTCTTAGAGTCGCACACCATTGGGAGCATTTCGAGACGTTGTGAGAGCCTAGCCTCACAACCCACTCCCCGGCTGCAACAGCCTGCTATAACAGCCAGAAACACTAGCCATCTAATAATTTATGTTAACGTTAATTTCCGCGCTGTTAATTGATAGGTAGCGTGTTAATTTCCGCCACCTTAATTACCATCATTTTTCCCCCAAATCTCTAACTCACTGCAGACATTCTTGACACCTAGCCAACTAATAGATGTTATTTGCGCACTTTATTTCACATAAGTCTTTCACATTAGTAAATCGTTTATGAACCATAGTAATGGCGGTCGGTCACATATCGAAGAGCACCCACCCTTGTCAATATTTTCTGGCTCTATATGTATTGTGTACGGTCTTGGAACTTCTGGTTATTTTTCTGAAAGCGTGCTTGACGGTTGGAATCGTCAAGAGACGGCGAAAGAGTGCTTTTACTGGGGAAAATTTGTGCTTCGTCCTATATGTAAACAAGGCCCAGAAAGATCATGCGGTAGTGGAAAGTCATTTTTATCGTGTAGAGCGCTACATTCTACAAATGTACGTAGCTGGTTTAAAATCCAGCGACTGGTGCTCAGTTGAGATATTCGCTTAAACCCGGGGCCAACAAAGTTTCCTTGCAAAGAATGCGGTAAAAGTGTTAGGAAGAACCAAAATGCGGTTCTGTGTTCCGAGTGTGGCTTTTGGATTCACGCAAAATGCCTCAATATGTCAAGCTCAGCTTTCAGGTACCTTCTGGATCGACCAGCGATTTGCCCCATATGCTCTTTACCGCCATTGAGTGATACATTTTTTGAAGAGAAAGATGGATTTGTTACCGAGGAAGAAAATTATTTAAAACAATCGCTTCTGGGATCAAATGTAAATTACTTCAAAAGCAATTCGTCACCACTGCCCCAGGAGACCGATAATTTAAGAAGTGACTGCTTCCATGCATGTGACCTCCCTCTTCATGAAAAGAAGAAGCATGCAAATCGATTCCTTGAGCTCACTACCATTAAATTTTTACGTCGTCATAATAACAACATAAAAATCGCATACCTAAATGTGAACTGTGTGGCTGGCTTAAAATTTTGTGAAGTGAAGTCACTGAAGCTGAGACAAAAATAGATGAAGCCTTTCCCGATTCACAGTTCTATATCAAAGGGTACAAGACGTTCCGTTAAGATCGTAATCGATTTCGAGGAGGTCTCCTAGTTTACATTAGAAGAGTTTTGATCACTCAAAGAATTAATCATCTGGAAGGCAATCATATCGAATATATCGCTCTGCTGGTGCTGTCTAAAAAGTCATCGAAGAGGACACTGCTTCTGTGCACGTACAAACCACCAAATGTAATCAAACATCTGTGGGAACCGGAGGCTCACTCCATGCTGCTTAATGCCTCTCAGCGTTTTGAGAACTCAGTGATCTTGGTGATCGAAATTGTG
>NC_090886.1:28574390-28579390 GCF_036669925.1 Montipora capricornis
TTGTACGAAAAAAAGGAATGAATAACAGATTGTTTGTTGACGCCCTAGTATTATATCTATGCTTATCATTTACAGAAGAAGTATACTCTTTAAAATAGTCGGGGCATTTGCCATTTTTAATCTTGTGCATTATGCAAAGTTTCCTTAGTCGTATGATGTTGTCAACAGGAATCCAACCTAACTTACTAAAACGTTGGACTGAAATTTCAGAAGCACTAGCTTCTAAAATTAACCTCGCACATCGTTTTGCATTGTTAATAAAAGGATTTTCGTTTTTGATATTTACCATACAGTACAACAGAACTCAAATAATGGTCTAATCCATGCATTGTATAATAATTGCCTTAACGAATAGCTAAGGTATGTTTTAGCTCTTTTAAGGAAGCAGATTCTAGAGTTGAACTAATTTATGAGATAGTCAATATGATCGTCCCAGTTAGCTTCTGGATTTCCAGAGTGTGACAGTTTTTGACTAGTTCCAATAACTAACTGCTTCGTCTTTTTCGTATTGGGGACCAACTTATTTAGAGAGAACCAACTGCTTGCTTTATTGAGACTGTCCTAAAGATCTTGCTGGACATGTAAGAGATCACTGTTGGTCTCCCATAGAGTAGTATCACCTGCGTATATATCAACATTAGAATTGGGAATTGCAAGTGGTAGGTCGTTGATATACAAAGAGAAGGGTACTGGGCCTAAAATCGACCCTTGCAGTGCCCCTCAAGTTAGAGTTAGTACATCAGATAGTGATCCATTAATATGGCAGTGCTGTGTTCGGTCCTCCTTACATTAGTAAGTCGCGGTCTACCAAATCAAACGCTTTGCTTAGGTCAAGAAATACGGTACACACCATCTCTCTCGAGTCCATGGCTTTCAGCCAAGTATCTGTCAGGCTCAGAAGCGCGGTTTCACAAGAATGGTATGGACGATAGGCTGATTGTTTACTGTGGAGAAGGTTGTTTAAGTTTAAGATTTGATCCCTAATAAGAAGTAATTTGATGGAATTTGATCGCCCGAGCGTGTAAAGTCTTGAGGTCTGTTACTAGCGACTTGCTGCTTTGACAGTTTGAGGGGGTTAGTCATCTTGTTCACATCTGCTCCTGCCAATCCATGTTACTGACTGGAGATGACTCCTTGTCTTAGGTTGTTGAAATGTCAGTCGCAGAACTCACTGCGCAGTCAACACTTTACTCGGGACTGACCTGCGTAGTTCTAAGTGGCCTGTTCCAGGTTCCCAGATAGTCAAGAAAACGAAAACAACTGACCCAAGCCCCCACTCATTTTTCGCATGCATTTTTTTCTCTTTCCCTACTATCTGGGAGCCTGGAACAGGCTTAGTTCTAAGGTCCTTGAGTTTGTGTATTGGTAAATAGGGACTTCAACATAAAACAAGGGATGAGTGACCCCTTCTTATTTTGCAAAATTTTGCCCCATCGCTTTGCATGAAATAGATCCTAAGTCGTGGACAAAGGAACTAATAACTGGCATAGGTAGGATACATCCATCCAACTCCTTGGCATACAAGTTGGACATAGGTCACATCGTGTACGGGCAGACTTCGAAATGATTTCGCAAGGCGATCAGATAAGCAGTAAAGACATTTCAGGTTGTTCTATTTTTCGTTCAGGAGTTGCTTTTTTGCTCTTTTCCGACATGTATGAGGTTATTCCCTTTTTTTCAATTTTTACTTTATTGAAAAAAAAAAAAAAACCATTACGCTACTCACAACACAACTACTGATACTTACACTATTGCTGCACAATACAATACTCGCTCTGTTTACAATATCATAATTACATCGCTAACTTGGTACAATACAGTGCGATACAATACACTTTAATAAAAAGTTTCCATTTCGCCTGAAATCCTTTGAAGCTTGAATTGCCTTGAACAGCTGTAAGCTTTTCAGTATTATATTTGCTTTGAGCTATAACTTTAGAATTATCCACAGAGCGCCCCTGTAGACGGTATCGAACGCCTTTGTCAAGTCGACAAAAACCTGGTAGAGTGGAACTTGTTGCTCTATACATTTCTCTTGAATCTGTCTGTCTTCCGACAATTCCATAAGTAAAGTTTACCAAAGATGATGATGATGATGTTATTCCTTACTGGTCTTATTGTTTGCCAGATTCCCAAAATCTAAGGGTGTCGCTGGACATGTGGCAACTACTGGAGAAACACTGAATATCACTGATGCATACCATGATGAACGGTTCAACAGGTAAATAGGCCTTTTGCAGCAAGTGAAAAAAAAATCACCATACTGGAACACAAATTGCCCACTGGGACATCTAAAACAAAGATAATTTTAATTAAGTTGCTTTGTTTTTGATGTTCCAATGCGCAATTTGCTCTCCAGTGTGGCGGTTTTTGTACCATATGATCGCCAGCTGCAAATGGCCCATTGTGGTAGTTTTTTACTAAGGGCGATGTTCCCACAGAATCATTGTGCTATTTATTTGTAGACAGTGCAACAATCTATCTGATTGCTACAACAACAACATTTTATTTGTGATTGAACTAAAAGATATGTTATTTGTTAAAGGGGCAGTGGCACGCTATTTTAGTCAAACGTCAGACTTTGCATCAATGAAGACCAAAAAAATAATGCTGTACTTTTGTTGCCAAAAACCATTGAAGTGCACTGAAGCTATTTTTTGTTGTCTGCAGCCAAGGATGAAGGAGAGGATGGAGATGGATTGAAACTTGAAAAAACTGTTAGTATTTTTTCAACTTTGGAAACGGTGTCTTCAGAAAGTTGTCAAAAATTAAATACGAATCGCTCTGTGCCATAAATATATTTCGTATCTTGTCAGTGGGTCGTCAGGAATTTTGTACGTGCGAACTAAACCACTAAATTTTATTTTTACCCCGTTTTAACCTAAAAATAACAAATTTTGCATGACATTGCTCCTTTAACCCCGACCGGTGAATCAAATGAAGAGATATAGTTTTCAAAGGCGTCACCGTCACTTAGCATACTCGGAAATAAATCCGAGTGTTTCTTTGCATGAGTCGAACCTCCGACCTTTCGATTACTAGTTCGGATGCTCAACAGTTAAACTATAGGACACTTGTGAGAGCTAGGCATTAAAGTGGGTTCATATATCCTCGAATCATGATCGAAAATAAATCTCTTCGTAACGCGCTATTTGTACTAGTGGCATAGCTACAGGGTTGTTTGTTTTTTGTAAAATTTAATAAAACCGTCAACACTACAAAAGGGGAATGACTCTCTGAAATAAATGTAACTTAGGAGAGCCACAATAACGGAGATGTATAAGCGGTATCTTAGTGTTTGCTCCATCTGTGTAAAAAAAACCCTTGTTTGTAGTCATCAAAATGAACTGAACTGATATCATTAGTACATTGATACTGGTATAGAAACCACAAATCCGGAAGCTTTAACCTGAGAGTCTTCAGATGACTACTTCCTGTGTCCTAGCAATGAGCTTCAGGAAACGAAAGTCTGTGTAGATAATCAATAATTTACTTAGCTTGAAAGCAATAACCAAAAATGTTATTGTATGCCGCAATGACTCAACCTAGAAATCACCGTAGAGCACCGCGCACCGGTGGCTCAGTTGGTTGAGAACCGGGCTGTCACGCGGAAGGTCGCGAGTTCAATTCCGGCCGGACCAACACTCAGGGTCTTTAAATAACTGAGGAGAAAGTGCTGCCTTTGTAACTACATCTGCAAATGGTTAGACTTTCAAGTCTTCTCGGATAAAGACGATAAGCCGGAGGTCCCGTCTCACAACCCTTCAATGTTAATAATCCTGTGGGACGTAAAAGAACCCACACACTTGTCGTTAAGAGTAGGGCACGTAGTTCCCGGTGTTGTGGTCTGTCTTCTGTTGTGTATCATGGTTGGGAGGGTAAAAAAAGGGGCCACAGTAATTGGCGGAAGTTGTTGTGGCGCCCTGCCGGCTTGACTGGCAAAGTTAATAAAATAAAATAAATAGAGTGAGTATATGCTGAAAGTAATGTGGTTTATTTTTTCCCAGGGAAATTGACATTCAGACAGGCTACACTACAAACACCTTATTATGTATGCCCATCTTTATTAGAGGAAAGTGAGTGTTTGTTCAGTCATTTTAATGCGATGTAACAATGTTACTGCCTTTCTTGAAACAATGAATGTAATGAAGTCATGCTTGCCAGTCAGTCCTCCGTCAAATTTGAACCATTTTAACTTTATTTCAGTATTATTGGTGTTGTCCAGATGGTCAATAAAAAAAGTGGAGTTTTTACTGCTTCAGGTAATTATCCCAAGTGTGCTTTCGTTTGTAGGGAACATGAACACGTAGCAGGATAATTCCTCTTTCTTCAAAACTTCATTGCCATTCAAACTAGGTGAATTCTGTTTTTTTTTTTTTTCATTTCATCGTCTCCAAAAGGCTCACCTCCTACTTAAAAGGGCTCCAGCAGAATAAGTCAGCGGCTCTTTGGTCAATTCAAAGCTGCGGAGAATGAAGGGATCGCCCATTATCTTTACTTTCATGTTCACTTTAAAACATTTCTGCTAATGGATGGAAAAGTTATGGGATGAATAGTAGCTTGAAGAGCTATGTTTTTTGTTATGTATTAGATTTTGTCCAAGACCAAAAGTTCATTTAAGTGCAAGAAATTGATGAAAAAAAAAATAGACCATTTTTTCGAGTTTAAAATCTATTTTCATTACTCCTTGCCATTAGAGCCCTTGTAATCTTTTTAATTCTTAAAGGCCTGGCCAAACGCTCGCAACATTTCAACGCAACATCTTGCAACATTGTTGGGCACAACATGTTGCGTACGTTTGGCCACCCTGTTGCGATATGTTGCGTGCGTTTGTCCAGTCCATTCAACACATGTCGCAACATCATGCAATAATGTTGCAAGATGTTGCGTTGAAATGTTGCGATCTTTTGGCCAGGCCTTTATAAGGCTTTTGAGATTCTATTAAAACGCTGGTAAACTTAATAGAAAAGGAACGCTGAAAAATTATAATATGACTGAAA
>NC_090886.1:28584390-28614390 GCF_036669925.1 Montipora capricornis
TTCTGAAGTAAAGTGAAATGAGTCAAAGTCAGATGTAAACTATGCGAGGCTTTTCGAGGAGAGAGAGATATACCTTGCTTATTTTTTATTCTGCTTTTTTTTTCTTGCTACAGTTTTAGGCTACATTGAACAACTTCCTTATCCCAACACTCGTATATACAGTGGAACCCCCCCCCCCCCCCCCCTTCCTCCTTTCATCCTTACGGCCACCTCGGTAATACGGTCACCTCGTTATTGCAGCCACTTTTTTCTGGCCCGGCAAAACGCCCATACATTCTCTTATAGAAAACCCTCATTGATGCGGTCACCCGTTAATACGGCCAACGGCCACAATTTTAAATCCCAAACAGTAGAATCCTCTATAATTTCACCCCATCAATATGACCACTCGCGCTAAATTTAGAAACCAAAACGCCTGTGACATGTCAATTTCATTGACCTTTGTAATTTACCACTGTAATCGAACAGCCGATTTACTTTACAAAGCACTGTCAGCAATACTCCTCCCTATTTTCATTACAAACATGATCTTGACACTACTAATTGCGAAGGGATTAAGTCATTGTGCTTTCATCAAAAACACGATTGATACTTAAGTCTTTCGGTTAAGTAATTACAGCGGCTTCCGTTTTTTAGAAGCATAGTAAGCTGGACCTGTTCTTGTTTTGATTTTAGACTCAGAACGTACAGTACACTTAACAATTTTAAGTGTTTTACCTACTAACCGAAGTTTCAAGTATTTTATACAATTACTCTACGTACATTCCTGTTGTTTATTAAAAGTTGTTCTGGAAGTGCAAATGCGATGTATGTCATTAAGGCCCTTTAGTTATGGATCTGATCCAAATCCGGAAATACGGCCAATTTGTTTAGCCCCGTTGATGACCGTATTAACGGGATTTCACTGTATTATTTGAAACCAGTGGAATTCATTAAGCTCAACTGAAGCCAAATGAAGGGCCGGTGAAACAAATTATAAAAGTAAACTGCGTAATTTTTAGAATTGAAAGTTGCCTACAAGTTTAGCACAGCTGTGATGGAGAATACAACCGGGACCATTACGCAGGGCGCAGGGCGGAAATCGGGATTTGAAGTCCGCCGCCGGCCTTGTCATTTTGTAATCCTGTCTCCCATATGAATAAAACGTTCCTAGAAAAAAGAATCTCGCTCCCTCGTAAGAATACCGGTATTTGATGTCTGGACTATGTACCATTTGAAATAGTTATCTAGTCAATGAAACTATTGGGGTTACGTTCACGGATTATTATCTGTGAACCCCTATGCCGTCGTTTTCTGCAACGGTCTGCTTGGGTGTGGCTCTTTTTAATCAAGCGGAGAAATTGTTGCCTGGTTGTAAGCTAGAGGGCATCAAGAACGTCTCTATAAATTCTATTCTTGTTTCTCAGGCCCTTGCGATGTTCTTTGCTTCGTTGTGTCATGATTTGGATCACAGGGGCCGCACAAATTCGTGGATGAAGAACGAGCAAACGCCTCTAGCAGCTGTGTACAGTACCTCTACTATGGAACACCATCACTTTAATCAGACCATCACTATTCTTCAGGTATACCCCGCGGGTAGCTCGCAACGCAAAATATCAATGTCATCAAAACTTTACGATTTTCTAAGCTTATTTTCATCGTTGTGAAGAAGCCTGAAAAAAATCCAGCTTTGAACAGAACTCTTACCCATGCCCGCGCCATTGCGTTGCACTGCGTTGTCATGGTGTCTCAGAGCTGGTCGCTGGGGAGTTCGTTCTCAGTGCCCCGCAAGAGGTGAAAAGGTGATATAGAGACTAATGATACTCCTCTATTGGATCTGTGAATAGGAAGCAAATTTCTCAGCCGTTTAATTGCCTGTTGGGAATTAATGGATTTTACAGTAGCGGCTTAAAAAATAAAGGAAAGGAACTTTACTTAAAGTGCCTATCACCTCAATTCACTTTTCCATTTTATTCTTTCTCCGAAATCGTCCCAAATACATCGTGTTGTTTTTAGAACCTTTAGATTGAAATTTCACATTTTTGTTGGCATTGAAAGACGGTAAAAGTGGTCATACTTTGATTAATAACCGAGCAACGAGGGGAATGGGTTCGATACCGAGTTGACGTCACAAATTAATTTGCATCGCTTCTTTCAAAGAACTATCTCAATGCAAATTAATCTGTGACGTCAACCTGGTATCGAATCCATTCCTCTTCATTTCTCGGTGCAGAGTAAAGAACCAACGAACTCAACCGGGCACATTGGTGGGAGGCAGTGATCTCACCACTGCGATTCAATCAGTTTTGTATTAATTTAGGCCCCGGCAACACCGTAAGAAAACTTGAAACGCTGTTGTTTGCGGACGCTCAGTTCAGTCCAACAGTTCTATGTTGGTGAATTGACCGTTTTAATGTAGTAACTTTTTTTGTTAACAGCATGAAGGACACAACATCTTCTCCCATTTGAGCCCAGCAGAGTACAAAACCGTGCTGGGTTACATGAAGGAGTGTATCCTTGCTACTGATCTGGCTTTGTTCTTTGGCAACAAGTCCAAACTCAAGGATATTGTGGACAAGGGTCAATTCTTATGGGATAATCAGGAACACAGGTAAAAGTCTTGAATTATCCAGTTCCTAAATTAAAGCCCTCGGGTGTAGTGAGTTGGGTTCTTTCTAGTATCCACTGTTGGGGATAAAGGTGAAGGTGCTAGTCATGAGCCTCGATCTTCATTGCCAGGTATTTTTCTAGTGACATAGTTATCAGTGCAAAGGCGTTTCGTTATTATCAGCATATAGCACCTTTCAGATACAGAGTTCTCTGGCCAATGATGGCATCCGTTTATCGGTGACATATTCTAGTTTTCGACAATCGTAATCAGCGGCCATGTTCTTCAATCGAAATCAACCCCTTCTTCGCAACTCAGCTAACAAGGGGCTCGTGCCGCTATCCCAAAGCCAGGACGGTGTAACACCCCAAAAGCTTCCCCTTCCCGCAACCTCAGCTACGAGCCTCATCCAAAACCCGAGACCCAAACCAACACTCGTCACTCCAAAACCATGGATAAATAGAATAAGCAAATAAATAATGTGAGAGGGGTGGGAGAATCAACGGCCAGAGAACGCAAACGTTACAGCGCACCACGTACGCTGAGAAAAGTAAATCTATTAACACATGCTAGCGCGCGCTTAACGCCTGGTAACCATTTACTGACTTCCAAAAGCCACATAGGCACAGCACACCAGGCCAAAAATAGGGATGGAGCTACGCAAATGCTATGAAACGCAAGTATGGTTGGCCAGAACACACGCAATGCTTCATGGACTTCAAAATTGTAGCAAGAGCGGACATCTCACTCTCTACGAGTGAAAATGTAAATAAAGGATCTCGGGAGAGGCCAGACGCCTATGAAACATTTGATACAGGGGAAGAAATGCGAACGCTCCAATAACGAGGCCCTTTCAACTTTGTTGTTGTTGTTGTCCCTGGAACTCTCCAGCAACACCAAATGACTTTTAAAGTTTTTTTCCCACTGTCAACTTACTTCTGGCCCCCAAAATTGGTTTATGTTCCTTTTTGCAGGAAACTACTAAGGGCCATTTGCATGACTGCTTGTGATTTGTCCGCTTGTACGAAACCTTGGGAAATCCAGCTGGAAATCGTCAAAGTTATCTACCAGGAATTTTATGCAGAGGTAAGAATTATATTATTAAATATCGTTACCCTTCTCTCGCGTTTCTAGTCGCGTTTTCATAAGCTCACTTAATCTCGGTTATCTGCTTAAGGACTAATTCAAAGATATTTTTGCGCGGTTTACTGTCTATGCGGGAAAAGCAGATCTTACCAAGTGTTATTGAAATTCAAAGAGAAAACTGGGGGTGGACACGCATTTTTCAAAGATAATAAATCAACAATATTTGTAGAAAGCTTTAAAGTACAAGCAATGTGTGGTGTTCTTTTCCAAATTGAAGCTTAATTACCGTTGAAAAATGCGTGGTTACCCCCAATTTTCTTTCTGGATACCAAGAGCACTTGCTAATTTCTGCTTTCTCCGCATAGTTTTGAACAGCGCAAAAATATCCCTGTATTAATAAGCACCGCCGTCTCTCGAGATGCGCAGAACGTATGCGCAATAACAGTAGTAGGCACCGTCCTCAAATACCGTACGATCGTGCCAGGTCTTGTCAAGGTGCGCTTGCTTGGAAACGAAGTGGTACCCAAACTTTCAGAAATTATTAAAAGTTAATTGAACAAGAATCTCATTCGCGATTGTTGGACGACGGCTACGGCAACGACAACGCCTCAAAACAATAAAATCATTGGCAAAAAGAGATAAAATAAACTTGCTCCCCGCGACACGCAGTCTTAACACATCTTTTCACGATACATTGCATAACAACGACGTAGAATCACCAAATCTGAGGTTTTGACGATAACGTGAGTATAAAAATTTGAACCTTACATACATAAATACTTAATTGACCCCTCCCCATAGGGGCTTTTCAGGGCCAATGAAATACAACGAAACGACAGAACAAAACAACAACAACAACAACAAGTGCTAAGAGTCCCAACTGGTCGGAGGCAAACCATTTGGCTATTTACAATTGTAGCTGGGAAGTTGAACCAGGAACTACCAGGATCAAATTCAACGAGTGGTCAGAACGGGCCTTGAACCCGGGATCTCAGGATCTCAAGGCAAGCGTCTAACCACTGAGCCACTAGGCCATACGGGAGGTCAAGTCCCGGAGTTGTATGCGGAAGGCTCGAGCCCCTCCACGTGCCGACACTCGGTTTATAATAACTAGAAATATAATGGTTTCTGTTCGCTCAAATTCCGTTTCATATCATTTGACGGTGACCTTAAATGGTTGGCCTTGGACAGTTGTGTCGATTTCAATAGAAGCTCTGCAACTCTTGTCTCCCATTAAATTAAAGATAGACACCAAGATATCAAGTAAACGCAAAAACTAAATTCAGAGGTTGCTGAAGTTGGAAGAATTCGTAACCTGCTTTGATACGTTTTGTGTGTATGTTTAGGGTGACCTGGAGAAGGCCCAAGGAAAAACGCCCATTGCAATGAAGGACCGCAACACAGCTCACGAATTACCAGCTCACCAGGTGAGCCTACTGGAAAACTGAAAAAGCACCTTGTGCAAATGTGACCTTGTTTTCCTTTGTTCTAAGATATTCTCCTTTGTTTTGTTCGTGTATTGTACGTCTTGAGCAGGTGGCTTCACTTAATGCTCAGGGCCGTTGAATAGGCCAGTTTCGTATTCTAACGGTTGGACTGGATCTAGCATGAAATGGAGGCTAATGCGGGCAAATCTTTTAGAATGCAAATTAATTTGCCAGCATTAGCCTCCATTTCATGCCAGATCCAGTCCAGCCGTGAGAATTCGAAAATGGTCTATTTATATGCGATTGCCTGTGGTTGATATTCCTGTTTTCTGGTAGGTTGGCTTCCTAGTTGGAATTTGCCTGCCGTGTTATGAGCTGTTGCAGAGATGCATTCCTGAGACAAAGCCTTTTGTGGAAGGATCTCAGTAAGTGTTTGGTGTCACTTATAAAGGAAAGGAACTTTATTTAAGTGTCTAGTCGTACTAGCGCTGGAGCACTAATTGGGGACACTGTAAACTGAAATTAACGACTATTAAAGCAAATCAAGTCAAATGTTGGTTTTTGAGGATAGGGGAAACCGGAGTACCTGGAGAAAACCTCTCGGTGCAGAGTAGAGAACCAATAAACTCAAACTATATGTTTGTGATATTGTCTCTTGCAATTTCCTATCTGACGATTTTGTCAAAAGCCACCCTAATGTTCAAAACACGGGAAAATGCTCAGCTGCAGTAGATTAGTTATTGTTAACTTCACGACTACCGGACATTGACAACAGAAAACCCAAAAGTGAGTCGGTTGCTGCTTGTGTAATTCATTTTCCGTTTTTGTCTTGGTTGCCGTTGTTTTTCTTCAGGCAACCAGGCTTTTCATTTTACCAAAAACTACTCGCCCTTGAACTCTCTGGTGGTCTGGGATGACCGGACGACCGCTATTTCGAGCACTGCGGGCGCCTTCTAATCCCTGGTTATAAAACTTAAGCAAGGAGTTTATTTCTCACTCCCAAATGTTTTTCACCGCTGGTGTTCGGCAAAATTTTACATTAGAGGAAGTCAGTTTTGAGAAACAAAAAAAGAAGCAAAAGAAACTAATTCAAAAGTTGAAAACATGAAACCGAAGTCAATGTACTATTGGAAATAGCATAAAGTTTGAAGATTTATAACTTCCATCGTATTCGCCAAAGTTTGTTGGAGAATCATATTTTAATGAAGCAAACGTCCCCTAAAATTTTCGGGGGACAAAGGGCTACTACGTAATGAAAACGTTTTGATCAGACCCTGTCACGATTGCTAGAACTTTCGGACGAGGCAAAAAAGCCACCCAGCCTAAAAAGATCCTGGATGCATGGCACAAACCTACAATCTGGGACAAAAGCTTTTGACACAAAATGCCAATCGAGCGTTACGTCCACGATCCCTAATCTCTTACAGGCAAGTCAGTTCAATTGTTCAACCAAACCCGCCCCATATTCTACCAATTTGATGACGAATTCTTAAAACGAACAAAACATTGCAGACCTGAAATTCCCCTAGAACATCTGGACAGATAAATGTTTTTAGGGCAGCTACAAACTCACTAAACGATCTTTTCAAGCCTTGTGAAAACCATTTTAGGTAACTGATTTTAAGACATCCGGTCTTCGGGTGCCCCTGACTATCCAGAGTATAAAATATACGTCACGTTAAGCGATGGACAAGGTTTTTGAACCCGCCTTTACTCATATGTGCTGAGAGTGACCACATTTACGGTTACGTAACTGAACTCTGTTAACAGATTGGACCTGTTGGAAAAACCTCTTACTATCCGAGTTCGAGGTCCGTTCTGTAAGTTACGGACCGAGTTTTTTTTCCCATTGATTTATGGCCCAATCGCGAAGCGCGTGGGCCATAAATATAATTATTTCTAGTGGTATTTTAGTGTGTCCCAGTGGGGACGTTCAAGACCCGCTCTGACCACTCGTTGAATTTGATCCTGGTTGTCCCTGGTTCAACTTCCCAGCTGCACTTGTAAATAGCCAATTGGCCGGAGGGCCAGTCGGGATTCTTTTGTTGTTATTGTTCTGTTCCGTCGTTTCGTTGTGTTTCATTGACCCTGAAAAGCCCCTGTGTGTATTGTATTGTATAAATCAACGGGGGAAAAAACGAGGATCCGTAACTTACAGTGCAGACCGAGAAAACGAGGTTAGTAATATATTTATTATATCTCTGAGGTTAATCCGGCGCGCGGGCAAGGAAACTAGTCGTTCGAAGTCAAGCAGAAGGTTCAACTTCCACAAAGATTGCCGTGTCAAAATCCGAGAAACTAAATCCTCTTGGCTATTTGAAATAGTTGCTTGGAAAATTCAAACAGTTTTACAATTTTATGTAACAGAAACGACATGAAAAACTTGCTAGATAATGTTTTATTGAAAATTTAAATTTAGCGAGGTGTACAGCCGGCCGTACTGTAAAGTTAGCCAATCACAGCGCGTGTACTATCTAAGAGATATAATAAAGTGACTTATCCATCGGATAAGGTTATTCGCCCTGCAAACAACTGGAGTCTGATTTTTGGCTAAAAGCTTCACGTTGTTATAAACGTGTATCTCATTCGCTTGTTTTGTATACTTCTCACTCCCTCTCTCAATCGTGAAAAGGTCCAATCTGCAGAAGTGGTCACGGATGGCTCAGCATAATAGAGCAGCGTTAGATGCGATGAACAAGAACTCGGACGAATCGGGAAAGGATAGGGCAAAGGGAGGCGATACCGATGACAGCAACAAGAGCGATGAGAAGAAAAATAGTGTTGAAGAAACACAAGTAAGTGACTGAAAAGGACCATAGTATTATCGATGTTGGACGGATCGTCGTAGTATGGTGAGGAACATAATCAGTTGCAAAGAAACTTAAAATCTCCAGGCTTAAACAGGACTGGAAACCAGGGTGGTGCGAGCTCTAGATACAAGAGGCCAGTTTCGTATTCTCAGCACGCTTAGACTGGATCTAATATATAGATTTAGCCAAGCCTAAAAGCGGAGCTCCCTGTCCGCGTTTTGGTGTTTCCGGTTACGGAATCATTTTCTTTGCTTTCTTCCATAGAAAAATTCATTGCCTAACCAGTGAATTCCACGGTAAATTTCACGTGAAAAACCGACATTGCATGAATCATGAAGTGACGAGTGTGATATCGGTTGTTTGAGTGAAATTTACTTTGGAATTCACCAGTTTGGCAATGAATTTTTCTTGAAGAGTTTTAAAAACAAGCACACCCTCAGCGAGCGAATGGAAAAGGAAAGAAGCCGTTTCGGAGTCAACTGTCAATAGCCAGCGAATAGGAATCACGCTAAAATTAGAAACCGTCCCGACACTTTGTCAGTTCAATGTCAAAAAAGCGTTTTACTGATTTACTTTATTCTACTTTATCTCTGAAAACGAGATCATTCACATTTTGATGTATTTCATTCAAACACGCCAGCTTGGTATGGAACAAGAATGGGCAAAATACGGCAATACAACCAAGAAAGGACAATGAAACTTCAAACAAGATCCGCCCCAACAAATTACCTTTATGTGCTTTAAACAAACTTCTGAAAACACAAGCTAGTGATAGTTCTCCCCAATTTTACGAGAACTCATTTCGGTTATGTGTTTATAACATAAGGGCACAATTTTCTTGTCACTGTCGAGGCAGATAGAAAAACAGTTGGGCAAATGGATTAAAAGAGCATTTGTTCGCTCGCACTTTAGAGCAAAACAAACAAACAAATCAACTGTTTGCTTATGTGCAGAGAGTACAGATAATTGTTATTTCATTCCATTTGAAAATGAAAATTTGAGTCTCATTCCTGAACAAAGGGAAAATCCATTAAACCACTTTTTAGAAATACGCATCCTTACAAATAAGAAATGGTTTAGTGCCCAAGGAAAAAATTTATGGAGTAACTTCTTTCACCAAGTATGAGCTATTACTGGTATTTTCTTTCGTCGTTGTCGTTTTCTTTCTCTATCCTTTCGTTTCTGTTCTAGTCATAGGTTCTCCAGCCATCATGCAACTTTATCAGAGCTTCTAAAGATTTGCCAAAACTTGCAATACAGAGCAAAAAGCAGCTCTATGCAAACGAAAAATGTACACTCAACTTTAAGTTTATATCCCTCCGATGCTTGATTTGAATAACTGCGTAGCCACCAGTGTGAATCACAAATATCATGATATGTCAAACTGGATTGAAACCAGCGAAAAATGCAGAAAGAAAACATTATTTTCCAAACCGTTTTTCACCTGAACACGAAAAGAGTTGACTGTGTAAGAACTACAGTAGGCGTAGTATGGCCGTGTAGCCGTGTCAAGCAACAGAAAGCGCGCGAAAAATGAAGCTTCGTTTATGTTTAGGTGAGTTAACCTGGATTGAGCCTGCAATCCAATCAAAAACCAATATCTGGTCAGTGGTCAACTTGAAAAAAAAAAGCTGACCTCGGTGAGCTCGAAGCTTGAGCCCACGCTAGGGTCACGTACTGGTCATCGGATACCTTGTTTTGACATGTGTCAATTGATCAAAACATGGATGATCAATATGAAAGATGTGTGGTTTAAACTAGCGTGATACTGGTCACATTGGCATACGTGGAGGGTGGACGTACGGACGGACGGACGGTCGATGACGTCATGGCTATAAAACCAAAATTTCTCGCATCGATGGGTTACCATATTTTCTTAACTATGGTGCTCTGCGCGCGCGGGGCTCCGCTACTATGAAATGGAAGCTAATGCTGGGGAAGTAATTTGCATGCGAAAAGAGATTCCTCCTTATTAATCTCCATTTCATGCTCCATCCAAGCCAACCGTTAGAATACGAAACTGGCCTATCGCGACCTCGTAATAGCGGAGAGTGTTTCCAAAGACGAGGGTCTTGGTTGAGCGTGAGAAAATAGAAAAGAAAATTTCGGAATTATGAGGCTTGCACACGCTTCCAGAAGAATACTGATGTGAACACGTTGTCTGGGAAACAGCAATGTTGGTTAAAATTTTTGCTTGGAATAGTCAAAATCTATGTTGTGTTTATACAATCTCTCACTCATTACCGATCGCATCAAATATTCCACTGTTCTTCTAATCAAGAAGAGTAGTTCTTTTTTCTATTGTCAACACCTGCCTTCATTAGTGGTCGAAATTCAAGCCTTGTATCTTCCGTAACAAGAGAGCGTAAGAGAGAAAGTGTATTTATTTACATGAGACCGGGACGAAATGCGTGGTGCCTGGTTTCGGGACGGAATGATATCTTTTGTGTAATAAATATATCACTGACCCAAAAGCATGCGGGCGTGCAATTTCTGGACCCGGTTTGAGATTTGTCGTCTCTTACATGAGAACGATACGAACTCAGACCGGTACGAGAGTTCGATTCGTCTCGTGTAAACGCAAGAAAAGAAATGTACGGACTCATACCGGTCTGCGTTCGCCTTATGTAAATACCCCTTAGATGCCAGATGCTGTCGCGTTTCTGATTGGTCAATGGCGAATGCATAAGTAGGTTATTGAGTGCAATATGGAAGTTTCTATAGAAACAAAGCGATGCAGTGATTTTGTGGAGTTCATACGATTTCCTATACTTCTTGATAATTGTTATTAAGTTTGATCCACTTTTGACCTTTCATGATGTGGAACAGCATATTTATCCATACGAGCTCTGAGAATGATTCTCCCTCTGTCTCTATGTCTCTCGTCCGCATGTATTTAAGTCGTCTGAAATTTCTTTATTTGGGACCTTCTAGGGTGGATGGGTCGGCCGATGAGTAGGGTGCCGGACCATAAACTCCATATGTCTGTCTAGGATGTTCCCAAACTAAACCACTGATCTTTTGGTCTATCCTTCTGGTTTCCTTTTTAGGTACATTTTATAGCGCTATTATTTTGATTTAATTTTTTTTTTAAGCTTACAAAATTTAGGCTCTTTAATTCACGTTATTTTTATGTCTTATGTTTTAGGACAAGGAAGAGAACGAGTCTGATAATAAAGAAAAAGGACCCGAAAAGGATGAGAAAAAACATGCTGACGAGGAGAAACAAGATAATAATGAACAGTCAGCACAGGACTGAGGAACCAACAAGGAAACTGCCTCGGCTTTGGGTATTTTTTCTTATGAATAATTTGTCTTTACAGTGAAATCTGCTTAGTCTTCGGGAAACTATTCAGGGGATAACTTCATTCAAGGAAGTGAGTTTCTTCCCTTCGAGGAACACGTTTATTGATGGGACACTTGTCCGTGTCCTAAGGATGTCCCCTGCCTGAATGGACGATCACAGTAGTTGTCCCTAGGGTGTTTGGTGTGTTTTCGTTTTTGTTTTTATTTGCCGCAATTTGGCCTCTTTCGTAATGGCGCCTAAATAAAATATCCTTTTGCTTTAATCAGGGTTCGTGCTACTCCTTGAAGTGCGTGAAAAGCCCTGGAATTTAGTTTTGGACTTCAAGGGCGCTTGAAAAGCCCTTGAAAAAAAGGATTTTGTGGGAAACTGCTTGAAAACCCTTGAATTTTTGCTTGGGTGAAAGTTGTAGAAATAGATTGCATAATGCTCTGAGAAAATGAAGATCACGCAAAGTTAAAGACAAGACATCTCAAAAATTGAGCAAATTGACTATTGGGGAAAGATAAATGCAAAAATTAAAATGTTCGTGCGTGCACGTAACTTGCAGGATGTGGGAAAGTAAGAGTATCAATGTAGGCTTTTTTGGCAAAGAAAACACTGAATCACGATGTATGGTATAGAAATCTCCTTGCAAACACTTCTTGAAAACTCAGTTTCTGGTTCTTGAAAATTCCTTGAATTCTCTTGGAATTTTATGTACAAAATCCAGCACGAACCCTGTTTAATGCTAATAAGCCTTTTTGAACTCGCTACAACGAGCAAATTTCAAAAGAATATTTGTTTCAAAATGAGGACAGTACGTGTAATTAACATAAATACAAAATAATGTAAAAGAGGTTGCCATTTATGAGAGTGGTCTGTACATCTGGTTAAATTTAGCAATACGAATCGGTATATCATGAGGCGCCTTACAGGTATTTATTATTTACTGTTACACAAGAGAGGATGAGTTAAGAGAGCAGATTCCCCATACTTGGGCCTCTTGCAATGACAGTTTTTAAAATCTAATTTTAGCGCATGGTTCACCTACACAGCTACTTTTAGAGAAGCATCTGATTGGCAAGTTGTAATATGTGCGGCTTGAGCAGCTTGTAAAACAATAGCAGAGATCACTCGAATAACGTAAACTTTCCAACATTAGGTTGTCGTTTGCGTTCTGCAGTCTGAAACAGAACTGTTGAGAGCTTTTGCCCCTCCCACATTTCGCAAAGGTGTGAAACAATGTCACGAAACGCTTCTCTCCACCCCTTCTAAAGCTAAGTCAAAGGCAACACCTATTGTTTTTCTTGTTTTAAGAATTTGTTATCGATTTGGTAGGATATGATTCGGAGATGGTTAAACAGGTAAACTGACTCGCCTGTAACAAATTCAAGGCAGATCCTGGAATTGAGGCTCAATTGGCATTTTTGTGTCAACAAGTTTTGTCCCAGATTGTAGGCTTTTACCATGCATCCAGGACCTTTTTAGCCTAGTGTAGTGCTGTTGTGACTTGATAGCTCATTCTCATTCAGTTTCTTGGCACTGTAAAATAGGATAGATAATTACATTAGCCGGTCATCTATAATAACTTCAAAGAGAAACTGCAAAGTAATGACAATAGAGAGATTGAAACCACTGGTATATATCTATTTATTTATTTATTTATTTATTTATCTATCTAATTTTCTCTAATCCACAATGACAATAAATATAAGGGCCAATGTACAGAGATTAAGGTTCAAGGCATAATTAAGTTCCTCTTGTCGGGTATGGCAAACTTCAGGTTGAAATTTGCGTTTTGCGAAAAATCGAAGAAACTTGTTGCATTTCGGCCTTCTTTTTGGCTGTAAGCAACGGTATCGAGCAAGAAATAATTGAGTAAGAGAATTATCATAGGATTAAACGGCCTACCGTCTGCCATTAGCCGAAAGATGCATCAATCAAAAATGTTAAATGTAAACTGAATTAAGTTATTTATCAAGAAGTGGTTGTAATTGAATTGTAGCTGTCAATCGGCGATGGTTGTTTTAGTAGTTCACGAATAGGACGCCCGTTACTATAATAACAGAAGTTTCTATGAAAAACGATATCAGAGTGTTTTTTAGGTGACTCTCGTAGACCTGGGATGCCAATCAAAATGTCTGCTCCAACGAGCACAAAGGGATAATTCATAGTCATGCTACCTTTACGATACTTAAAACAATCGGGAAAAGGAAACACGAGCTTTCCACTAAATTTGTCGCGTCAAAACTGTATAATCCACTTTCTGAAAAAATAAAAACAAAAACAAAAAACCAGTGCGGACAGTTGTTTCTAAAAATAGGCAAGATTGCCCATATGCGGGAGTCGCCTGGCTTTTGAAGAGCAATGAGCCTTTGTAAATATGTACGTATGTGTGCACATGCTTATTTATTTGTTTATTTATTATATTTTATTTATTGACCTGCAGGGCCCAGTTGTTCGAAAGTTAACTTTGGTTCCATTTTTTCAACTTTTGGATAAATGTTTCTTGTGTTTATTTTCGTTTTTCAAGGTTTACTTCCTCTAATGTAGAATTTTGCCGAATATCAACGTCGAACAACATTTGGAAGTAGAGAAATTAACTCCTTGGTTAATTGTTAATCTGGGATTAGCGTTAAACGGCTTTTGAACAACCAGGCCCGGGATTGTAAAAAAAATTGTTTTCTCTCGTAATTTGACAAGCGGTTGCGCGTGTTTTTCCATTTCTAGTTCGGTAGATTTAATTTTCTAACACTCTGGCTCTACACGCGCGTTTTTGAGACGCGGACGGCAACCGGAAGTGAACTTTTTTTCCCTTTTAACCTGTTTTCACACAACCACATTTACATTGCTAAGTATTTATTCTCCATTAGCGATGATTAGTATAAAAATTTGGGAGACACCACTGTCCTGGCACGTGAAATTTTCTCTTCCGGTTGCCGTCCGCGTCTCAAAAAGCGTGCGTGCTTAAGCTCCCTACTAACGTGAAATGACCAACTTTGCGTTTTTATAGGGACCTTGAGTTCTCGATAACGGTAATTTTTATGACGTTCTCTTCAATTATTCACGCTGTTCATACCAATTATTTCCCAGGGAAATTGGTACATGTTTCCATGCCGAATTACTTAATAATCACAGAACTTACTGGAATAACGCGAAGTTCTACTTTCAGACGACGATATCCTTGCCGCCGTCGTACCTTGCTTAAGTTCCTTAAATGTAAGAGAAAACAGGAGAGATGTGAAATATATGTTACATTCTTATCTGGTTTATTTGAAGGAGAAATGATTCCAATTCCACACTTCGACTCTGTGCACTGAAATCAAGGCCGAAGGCAGTCATAAGCAGCCTAATGCTCACGTAATTGTTCATGTTTTCTCTCTAATTTTCCTATTAATTTTTATAAGTACAGGTAGCTTGTTCTCTGTCGCGCCGTTTTGGTTTCACTGTAAAATATTAAAAGGTACTTCAACCAATGAAGTCCGAAACATAACACTGTTGTGAAAAGATTTCTATTCCTTTATGGTGATGATCATGATGACTCGGGGCATGAGCCCATGACTGGGGCAAACAACATCCCTATATTCCTGTCACGGCGTTTTCACAGACGGATTTATTTTTAGAATGAATTCTCCCGCAGGAGTCCGATGACCAATCACAAGAAAATAGCTTGACGTCATGGCGTTACCGAACCGGAACTGCCTTAATTTGTTTTTTTTTTTTTGCGGAAAAGGTAGTCCAAAAATAGATCGGTTGGTAAAAACATTCAAAAGGAAGTGTGATTCGCGGGACACTTTTTAAAGTACTAATTTACCTTGATGAAGACTGCTGACGGATTATCTTCCGGTTGGTCCCTGTGCATGATCTTGTTTTGTGTCAAGACGATTCAAGTTTTGATACGTTCCATTGACGCCCCATTAAGATTGCCATCACAAGCTTGGATGTCCTCCAAATTCCGCAAGAGTCTTTCGCCCATGACGAGCATGAACTCGTTCTAAATTATAAACATCCTATTTCGATCAGGGACCACTTAAAGTGCATATCACCTCAACGCACTTTTCCACCTCATTTATTCTCTGAAATCGTGCTAAATACATTGTGTTAGTTTAGAACCTTTGGATTAATTACAATTTCACTTGTTATTGGCTTTGAAACACCGGAAAAGTGGTCCTACTTTGAGCCATAACCGAGGAATGAAGGGGAATGGGTTCGATACCGGTCACGTCTCAAATTAATTTGGATCGCTGTCTCAATGCAAAGAAGTCTGTGACGTCAACCCGGGATGGAACCCATTTCCCTTTATTGCTCGGTTATGGATCAAAGTATGACCACTTTTTTCGTCTTTATCCAATAAAAAAGTAAATTTTCAATCCAAAGGTACTAAAAACAACACGGTGTATTTGGGACGATTTCGGAGAATAAATAAAGTGGAAAAGTGTGTGGCGGTTATAGGCACTTTGGGATTCTTAAGGTCGCTCTTAGGATAACGCTTCGACTCAATTCAAAAGTATCTTAGGTGCTTCATAAGCTCGTTTGATTCAACCAAATTCCCCGCCGGCTCAGTCCCACAGTTTCTTTAGAAAGTAACCCCTTCATTTGTCTAAAATCATTAAATCCTGCCTTTCTACAACTGAACCGTAGGCTGGGTGGTTTGGGAAGGGGGGGAGGAGGGCGGTCGGACAAAACCCACCTCCCCACTGCCAGAAGAGCTTCGCTTAAATAAGCCAGCTTATACATATTTTAAAGTTTACTTATCTCATCTATAACTAACTTAAACTAACTATATATTTTTATTTTTAAACTAAAACTATAGTGAACAGCACACTGCCACTGGTAAACTGTTCTTGTAAAACGTGTTTTACTCTCCCACGCGTTTCGTCTAACTTTCGTAGACTTCTTCAGCAAGTTTTACAAGAAAACACACTGCGCCAGTATTTATAAGCCATATTTGTGGCTATTACGTACTGGGGCCATAAACCAAGAAGGCTTGGCCGGATTTACGAACGAGAAGAGGCGAAGTTGTGAAATCTTTTCGTAAGGCGAGATAAACATTTGGGGGCCACAGCTTTAGTCTACGAAAGTCAGATCAAACGCGTCGAAGAATAAAACATGTTTTACAAGAATGGTTCGTGGCAGCGTGCTGCTCACTAGTTTTCGTTTAAAAATTGCGCCGTCTTAACAACTACATGAGAGCATTTCGGTCGGAAATCAAATGGAAAGGCCCGTTTCGGTTTCTTCCGACCGGAATATTTGGATCACCTCTGGAGGTGGTCCACTTATTTCGGTTGGAATATTCCGACCGAAATTCGCCGTTCCATTTTTGACAAACCGGTTCTTTTCCCTAATTAGGCAATTCGGAAAAGGGATAAAAAGTGGCAAGAGCCATTCCTATTGGTTGGCCCGGTTTAATCGGAAAATTTCGTTCCATTTTCCTTCGGTATTCCCACTTATCTCTGACTGGTCGGTTTGGCATAATGGAAAGCACCCCTGGTTTCGGGATGAAACGATACGTTTTTTCTAATAAATATATGGCTGCTGACCCAAAAGCATACAGGCTTGAAATTTCTTGACACTGTGTGAGATTTGTTGTGATTTACATGAGACCGGTACGAACTCAGACCGGTATGAGAATTTCTCGTGTCGGTCTGAGTTAATTGTCAGGGCGGTCTCATGTAACGCATAAAAAGAAATGTGCGGAAGCTGATACGTACTCATGCCGGTCTGAGTTCGTCCCAGTCTCATGTAACTACCCCCTTACTTCATGTACTAACGATCTCAGACGTCCGTGGACAAAGGTTTTTTTTTTCAGCCCACGTCACGGACCGTTGATCTCAGTCTGTGGTTAAAACATTCTGATCACGAGATAAATTTTTTTCTGGCTCTGCGGTTTCGAAAACACCAATCTCGTGACACTATTTTCTGTTGCTCTCCCCAAAGAGAAAAGCGCGAAACGATGTTGACGGCGACTAAAACTGGCCGAAGCTATTACGGCTAACCCAGGAAAAGCCTTGTCTGAGGAAATAAGAAGCAGCTGGAAACTTTTCATCAAGTTTTTTTCTTTTCTCGGCCGTGGGAAAAACGAAGGAAAAGCGCCACGTGATCGGTAATTTCGAAACCGCAGAGCCACAAAAATGTTATCACGTGATCATATCTTTTAATAGGCCAGTTTCGTATTCTAATGGTTGGACTGGATCTGGCATGAAATGGAGGATAATACGGGCAATTTAATTTGCATTTGAAAAGATTTGCCCGCAATAGCCTCCATTTCATGCTAGATCCAGTCCAGCCGTGAGAATTCAAAAATGGTCTATTGCAGACTGAAGGCAACGGTCCGTGAACGGACGTCTGAGATCGATAGTATGCAGCTACCCCCCACCCCGCACTCGCTGCTCATCCGAAAAATTGTCAATTTCACTAAAAACATCGTGGATGACCAGTAAGTTCCCTGGGTGTGAGAGAATGTGACCCCCCCGCCCCCCTCCTTTGAAAAATCCTAGCTACGCCCCTGATTCCGTCTTAAAATGTGGTTATTTGGTAAGGTAAGGTAAAATCTTTATTTAGACACGGTATTTGCTTCCGGACTTTATAATGAATTAAATAAATCTAACTACCTAGCTAAATTAAATTACAAAAATTATAATAAATGAAATGATAAAACCTGCTTTACAAGGAAACCGTGTATAAAAGCAAAATAAAAACTTACATAACTTGATAAGGCTACTATTAAAATGATAGTTCTTCAACTTAGATTTAAATTCATTAATAGAGAGCGACCGTCGAACATCCAAGGGCAGACTATTCCACAATACAGCTCCACTATAAGACAAACTTCTTTTACAATAATTAGTGCGGGGCTGAGGTACGGGATGGCAAGCGTACAGTCCCTATCTCTTAAGTTATAAGTTAAAGTATCAAAAGTCAAAGTACGAACTAAGATAGTCCGGAACCATATTATTTACAATCTTATACATCAAGATTGATTTATTAACAAGGCGTTGACGGTCTAGTTTAACCCAGTTTACCTTCTGCAACAGTTCATCAGTACTACGATCGTAATTTGAAAACTTTGTGACGCGTGCAGCTCGATTTTGCAATTTTTGACTTTTGAGAAAGACTCTTAGAACAGGATCCCCACACCGAGCTACAGTAATCGAGATGTGGTTGGACTTGTGAATTGTAACTGGCGTGTAGAGTCTTATATGGGACCGAGTACCTAACACGCTTAAGGCTCGTTTACACAGAGCGATTTTATCGCGCGACAAGAGCTGCGATAAAATCGTTGCACTAAATTTCGAGCATGTTCGAATTTGCGGCGACAAGGCGGCGATCTGTCGCGCTACAAATCGCAGTGAAATCGCCGGCTGTTCACACGCGCGACTTGCCGTCGCCGTAAAATCGCCGTTCGACTCTTGTCGCGCGATAAAATCTCTCTGTGTAAACGAGCCTTCAGAAAGCTCGTTGATATGACACTCCCAAGTAAGATTTTCGTCAATATGTACACCTAAGGATTTTACAGTCGAAACTTGCTTTATCGGAAACTGGTTGATTGTGGCAATGGGATTTGCTTAACCTGCGATCAGGCCCATTTTTAGCTTCGCCCATATGTTCTCTTATGTCGTCGCTCGCTAAAATTGGGCCTGACCAAAAGTCTCTCAAGAATTCCGGACGGTCGGCCAAATTTTGGCCGACCAAACTCGTGATCTGATTGGCTGTTGAAATGCCGGAAGTGAAAATGCCATCGTGATTGCGCGGAGCTCTCGCGAAGTTCTCGAGACTAATCCGCCATAAGTGTACGAAAAAATTTGCTCCCTTTTGTTTCTTACAATGCCGTGGACGGTGCAACTTGATTTTATTTGTATAAATGGAGATATGCCATCTGAAACATCTCATAACTTGTCCAGAATCGGGTTTGAATCTCTGGAACGAGTGAAATTAGCGATTCCGTTGTCGAGCTCTGTGGCCATGGGGTTGAAAGTACTTTGGCACAAACTTCCCTGATGTTTTGAAAGCTAAATAGCTGGTTCTCAGTTTCAAATGGCAATGAAAGCCGATGCATATTGGTTTCCTGGATGAGACAAGGGACATATATATCAACAGGAGGAGATGCTGATAAAATCGCAAGTTACACGAATGCATGTTTTGAATATCTGTGTATCAAACGGCGCGCTTTATTTATTTACTGTACATGACACGGTTTGTTTGCACACTTCATAATATTTCCAGTTGATTAACTTTAAACTCGCACTCCAGAAACTAAAATGGCATGTTTCCAGAGAGATCAATTGTACAACAATAAAATAAACTTTGCGAGTCCATCTTACTGTCCGTACTCCATCAAAAAATTAACAGCCAAACTTATCGATTTTACTGCGCGCAATTCTAGAAATACACTGCAACTGAAGATATTACTCGAAAAAACCACCAAAGAAACCTTCATGGGCAAACACGTTAAAGGAATAATGTATTTCTCTTTTTTTTCTTTAAAAATCTATTGCCAAACCGTCCAACGACAAAATGCTAGGTTATCTCAATTACAAATTAAGATGTCAAGCTTAAAAGATTGCATATTCAGTGAAGTTCGGAGGGAGAATTACACCGGCCTTTGCCGCAATATAGTCGTCGAAAACATTCCCCATGCTTTAAATGTGTTTTTCTCAAATTAAGGCCAACGGTAACTTTCGAATTCGTTTACAAAATTCCTCCCACGGTAATTAACTCTGGTCAAAACAAAATTGCGTGAATCTGCCGTCCACGCGTGTATTGGTGTAATGGAAGTAAATTTGATTGGCCGATGAAGGACATGTCAATCAATCAAAAAAAGTAGGCGGAAGGAATTTCGAAGAGGAATTTGGTCAGGCTCTATTTTTCGTTTCGCCAACTCCACAACACGCGAAACTAAAATAGAGCCTGATCGCAGGTTAGGATTTGCTGTAAAATGTAACAACCTTTGATTAGAACCAATCAGCAGGAATTCAGTCTTTGTCTTATTTAAGGACGGTGCCTACTATTGTTATTGCGCATACGTTCTGCGCATCTCGAGATACTCGGATTTCCTATCGGTGATGCTTACTAACTAATACAGGGATATTTTTGCGCGGTTTTAAACTATCCGGAGAAAGTAGATATTAGTAAGTGTCCTTGGTATCCAAAAAGAATATTGGGATAACCATGCATTTTTGAGAGATGATTAAGCTTCAATTTGAGAAAGAAGGCCATAAGCTATTTAAAAATATTATACATGAATTATCTTTGAAAAATGCGTGGTTACCCCCAATTTTCTTTTTGGATTTCAAGAACACTTGTTAAGATCTACATTTCCTGCATAATCACACACCGGGGAAAAATATCATTAATTAGTAGGCACCTTCCTTAAGTTAGTTTGATGGCTCCAAGCCACACACGAATTCTCTCCAGATCAAGATTAATACAACTATTTATTTCATCAACATCGCTACCAGCAAGACTAATACTAGTATCATCGGCGTACATCCTTGGTTGGGAATTCTGGAGACAATTAGGCAGATCATTTATATATAATAAAAATAGGAACACCACAGCGAAGGAACATTTTGGACGAGTTTTCACCGTTTACTAGGCACATTTGAGTTCAGGTCTTTAATTAAGAAGAGAACCATTGGTTAATGGACCCTGAATACCATAGGCTTGTATAAATTTTGAAAGAAGAATAGTGTGGTCCACCGTATCGAAGGCCTCCTTGAGGTCTTAAAAAACAACGGCATTAATAAAGCCATGATCGATGTTTAAGGACCAGTTATCAGTCGCAAATGAAGCGAGCGAAAACCAGATTGATGTCTACTGAGAAGATTGTTTACATTTTAATAGATAATGATACAACTGATCATAAAACAATGCGTTCGCATTGTGAGACTAGCTGCCCTCAAGTGTTATGAATTTCTCGTTCTATACCGGAACACTAAATCCAGAATAAAAATTGCAGCTGACGGTCTTCCTGTGATCTTTAGAGTTGACGTGTGTTCGCTCCATTGGAGAGGGAACAGGTGAGAGCCCACGCACGCAAAGAGCTCTGGGCCGTCTGATCGCAAAGACAAAAGAAGTCAAACATGGCCGAATCAATGGTGAACGAAACTGTGGCGAATCTTTCGGCTGCTGTGAACGAAACGGCGAAAAATGGCACTGGCAAAGTATCGGCGACACCAGAAGGAATGCTTGTGGCGTATTCAAGTTTGGTTTTGATGGCGTTGTTGCCGATTTTTTTCGGATCTTTTCGCTCTGTGAAGTGCCTCTCTGAGCAGAAGGTTTGTTGGCGATTAATAACTTTTCTTTGTGTAATGAGTTGGCTTTAAAATATTGAGATATAAGGTTCATGATCTTTCATAATACTGATATCTAACCTACCTGGTAACCTTGTTCGGGTCTAGCCATACACGATTTTGTGCGAGTTGATAAATCTGCCAGGAAATTAGAAAAAAACCGGCCTTTTAATCCACGCGATTGAATTGATCTGTTCTTAGAAAGCGGAACCCTTTTAGCGAGTTCGTTACCGGAAGAATCTGTAAAAGTAAAAGAAGTTAAACGGTTTGTTTGGTTTGAGCCAACAGCGCTTGCTTGATGCCTTCATAAATTTATTAAAATGTGTACAGTTGGTTACGTGTTGTCCGTACTTGTAAACCTTTTTATATACAGCTGTTCATATGGTTAACTTTTATGACTACCGTAGTTTGAAAATTGCCAAGTAGACATAATGTGCTATAAGTGTGTAATTTACATCAGCTGTAATTTTTGTATTTATTTTTATTATCACATTAATACCAGTACCAGTGGGATAACTTACAACAAGTAAAGACAAGAAACCACTGAGAAAAAAATTAAAATTTCACTCCCAAGAGGTAACCCCTTTGAGATCAATATTACGTATCTTGCAATGGACAAAGTAAGAACTGTAAGTGTCACTTTTGGAAATGAAGGGTCAATAGTCCACTCTTAATTTGATATTAAAAAGTAATGTTTATAGGTTTATTGGACTGTGGATATTCAAAAGTAGGTCTTGTTACGACATTACATTCATTCATTTTTTTAACCCTAGTCAAGGGCCCAAATGCCACTTGAAACCAGTATTTTCAGTTCAGTTTGTTCTCACTTGGGTCACAAATTGGCAGACTCGATCTATGGCTGCTTTTTACATGTAACTATACTGTATATCTGAAATAACTCAAAACACATGACTTTTTGTGATTGGCCAAATGATTGCCCACCTGTCAATCAAATTTTCGCAAAAAAATGTAGCACTGAGGTTTGTAGGCTGGCCATTTCTAGTGCATTTCTAGTGTACTTGATAATGGAATTTAAGTGTTTTCACTTCATTTATAGTGTTATTCATTATTAGTATTAGTATTAGGAGTAGTTTGTGCCAATGGTTATCTTTGCAGAGGAATGGAGAAACACCAGAAAGCATGACATCAAAAGATGCTGCCATGTTTCCAATTGTTGCCAGCTGTACCCTGTTGGGTCTTTACGTCTTTTTCAAGGTATGCAGGGGGCATGTGTGATGTTAATCTTTGTAACTGGAACAAGAAAACTTCTTTGCCAGCAAAATGTATTACTGTACATTAAAGTAACCTTTCTCTATATGTAAATGTTACAGATCATTGCCATGTTTTGCCCACTCATCTGTTAGCTTTACTATTACTGAGAGCCTCAATATTTCCTCAGGAGAAAGTTAACTGAATATAATAAGGACGACAATAATAATTTTGAAAAACGTATGTGTTGACACAATGCTCTTTGCTAAAACTTGAAAGGTTGATAAAGTATAGCATGTAGCAGCAGTACAGTTGTATTAAAGTACATTGCCTTACTTAAAACCTAACTGGAGATAACAAGTCAGCTCAATCTAAAGAATACAGCTGTAAGCTTACTGGAGTCGAATTTGAATCAATGTTCAAGACAATAATTATTATTTCAGTCAGTGGTCACTCAGTCGCCATGTAATTGAAAACTAGAAGGAAACTTAAATACACATGTATCAAATCCTTTAAAATTCAGTGTGATAAATTCAAATGTCATTGGTTTGTGGAAAATCATTGACTCTGAACAGGTTTGTGTATTGGTATGTAAATTAATTAAGAGGTGGTGAAATGCAAGCAAACTCAACAAAACAGTATTACATGTATGTACAGACATAGTATACCCCCAAGTCAGAAAATCAAGTTGTTTATATTGGTGAAAAGAGAATGGCGCAGCACTCTTCCAACCATACAATGTACCTCTCTCTTAATTATTTTCTCAGTTATATTTATTGACTTACATGTACTACTGTTGCCCATTTAGTTTTGAAATTAATAATAAACTTCTTCATTCTAGATATTTAGCAAAGAATACATCAACCTCCTGCTTACTGTATATTTCTTTGGTCTCGGAGTTTTAGCTGTGACTCATCTGCTCAGGTAATGGGCAATTTTGCATAATTAACAGTTTCACCCCAGAACTGGCCCTTGTTGACGGGTAAAATCTTAGGAGGCAGAGGATTTTTAGTGGGTGTACATGTAGGTATTGATAATCCTTTTGCTTATGGGGATCCCAATTGACAAGTCAAGTCATCTGGCAGGAGACAATACATTACAATATAATGTAATACATACTTGACTGACCACTCCCCATAGCGGAAACAAGGAAACAACAGAACAGAATGCCAACAACAACTGTTAAGAATCCCAACTGGCTGGAGGCAAACCAGTTGGCTATTTGCAACCGTGGCCGAGAAGTTGAACCAAGGACTACAGACACAAATTCAACGGGTAGTCAGAATGTGCCGCTCTGAAGGGTACATGTATGGTTTTCAAGCAGTTTACTCGAGGATAGGGTATATACATCAGAGCGTTTGGATATATACTGTAGGGTATCATTATTCATGAAACTGAAACCAGGAATTGCCACTCAAAAATATGAAAAGATGAAATTTGGCAAAGTTCAAGTTTAGGGTACCAAGAATGTAACTGAACTAGCTCTGGTATAGGCTAAGGGTTCCAGGGTCCCTGCAGCACATCCCCCCCCCTCCCAGAAATTCCAAAAGTACCCCCCCTCCCCCACATCCTGCATGTGGGGTTAAACGTTTAAACACTCATATGGATACAAGGCTGTTGCCTAACAGGAGCCCTGTAGCCTGGGGCTCCCAAAGAATAGCTCCGGGTGCCTTAATTTTTCACAGCAACACCTTTCACTTCATATGTTGGGCTCCTAAGTTCTCAGCGTTTAGCTCTGAGGGCCCCTTTAAAATTTTCTTAGGCAGCAGCCTTGGGATACTAATGTGTACATGTAGATGAGGAATGTTCACTGACCCATTTATCCTCTAGAAAACTAAAAGGTTAGGGTTAGGGTAAGAGCTGTTTGCTGTATCATCATTTTCGTAATGTTCAAAAAGCCAGCAGCAGTGTTTTATCAGGTTTAAAAGTATGAGTCAACAATACAGCAGTGCTCTAAATTAGCAGTCGTCCTGTAGGCCCAAATGACCAGAAATTTTACCTGGCAACTACAATAGATGTTGGTAAAATGAAAAGGTTGGTTGCCCAAAGAAAAGACAATGGACAACCCAGCAAAAAATAGAAAATGAATTACCTACATGTACGCTCTTAAGCAAGGACGACGATGATGGCTATGAGATGCCACAAAACAATACATGTAGGTTTGATTAACCAAAACACTACAGCTGTAGCTCTTCAAGGCTCGTGCATGCCTTTCATATTTTGATAAATTTCCCTGCTGTTCTCGTCCTGTCATGTGACATGAAATGATCAAATTTGAGGTTATGTGGAGGACTCAAGCATCTGGCGATGAATTTTCAATTTTCTCCCCAAACATCCCCACTGTTCGTACCAATTTTGTTTCTGGAATGTTGAGAAACACTTTCCATTATGAACAACTTGGAATGGAGTACCGGTAATCGCAAAATTATTGCAATAGCAGGGAATAATACAATACTTTTAGCCAACTTTTTTCCGTTGTACGTTAGTAGTTGCCGTCATCCTTGCTTAAACTCCCTAATGTTCGATAGTAGTGTGAAGTTAACAATGATGAATTTGCCGCAGTTGAGCATTTTGCGGTATTTTGAATATCTGTGGCTTTTACAAAAAATTGTCAGATAGGAAAATTCAATGTCACAAACATGTAGCTGGCGATGGATTTTGAAAAAGCAAAGGAAACAAGACCCAGACTTCTACAAAAAAATGCAGGCACACACCAAGAGCTGTGGGATACCCAAGCTCCAACACCATGCATTTCAACATGCGTGCAATTTGATTGTAGTTGGTTTCCTAATTTGCAACAAAACAGTTACAATGTATTAGAGCAACCAAATTTAAGGGCCTACATGTAGTTGCCTAGCTTTTAAAACAGGGACAACCTTGAGTTTTTTTTTTAATTTGAGCACTGGCACAGTTGTTTTTAGACCCAATAAGACATGTGCTGCTAGTACAGTGTACATGTATTAGAATGGCTTCAAAAATGTTCCACGAAGAGCGTGGCCCTTGGAAGTCCAATCAACGATTCAAATTGTGAGAGGAGAACATTGGCATACAAGAAAAACCAGCTATGTCATGTGTAGTGCAGGGTTTGTACAGAGTCTTGAATTCTTGAAGAAGCCTGGAAATTTGCAAACCTGTTTTCCAGATCTGGAAAAAGTCTGGAAAAATAAAGATTAAGTCTGGACAATGGTAAAAAGGCTGTAGAATTTTTTTGTTTTGAAAACTGAAACGAGTGCTTTATTGCTGAGTGAATTTTTCGACTTTGGTGAAAACATTCAATCGCAAACTGAGAAGTCTCCTGGATCTCTCTTACATCAGCACTGCATCATGGTTACTGTATGTTCACAGTGCATCATGGGACAAACTATATATACTAAACTTGGGTCTGGAAAAAGAAATTAGCATTCTGGAAAAAGTCTTTAAGGCCAGTGCAACAGATATTTTACGTCGGGCCGATTTTTTTCAAAGCCACGGCCAAAAATCGGGCCGACAAGTCGCACCGTGTAAACCGGCCTTTAGTTTTGCAACCAAAAATCTGTGCGAACCCTGGTGGTGACTTTACATATGATAGAACACCGCATAAATGTACTAATAAAAAGAAGGATTGATCAATATAAAATCACTGCACATAATGTGTTATAGACCATTATTTTGGAAGGTCAATGGGCTTATGAATTATTAATGAGTTTTTGAAGATCTTTTCCAAGATACATGTACAGTACTTCATTCTCAAATCCTATAGTATCAATTAAGGCTAGTATGGACAAGTAACCTGATTTGTAATATTTATCTTTTACAGACCACATGTTGAACGTATATTACCATCAACGTTTCCAAATGTGACCTACACTTTAGAACTTACTGAGGGCAAAGGAGACAAAAAAGCAGGTACTGTCACTTGATATTATGGAAAATGCAGCCAGCCCTGGCAGTTCTGTGCAAAACAAATTATTAAGTGAGATTTTATTTAGTACATGTACACTGTAGGTGAAAGGAGCTCAAGTTATAAATTCTCCTCCTCAGTGCAGATGTACACGTAAGAGTCTGAAAACATTTATACATTAAAGTAAATGAATTTAGAAACTTCGCATTTGCCAATGCCACTTGACAACTTTTAAGTTTTAAGTTTTAATTTAAAAATTAAATTTAAGATCACTTCCTTAATTGAACCCTTTGGCTCCCAAACCGGCCTGAACCGGCCATACTTAGTATTTTACTCTGTCTTACACCAGACAATTTTACTTGTCAATGGGGAACCCCCGGGAGTCAATGGGTTAATCAATCACTGAAAAACTATGTCCCCATTAAATACAGTTGCAGTGTGAGGAATGCAGGGCTTTTGTTACAGGTGATAGTTGACTCCCGACCCTTGAAATAATATAGGAAAGTGAATCAAAGGAATTATTGTAACAAAAATACTGCATTTATACCGAATCTTTTTTCATTTTTCCTAGAACTGGTGAACTATGAGTTTGACAGAATAGACCTGTTGTGCCTTGCTGCTTCATCTATCTTTGGTGTTTGGTATTTATGGAAGAAGGTGTGATTGGTTTTCAACATTCACCCAAAAGCTAACTAAGGAAGTAATCATTACCGGTATGTGCCAAAATTGTCCTTAGTGAATTTAATTCACTAAGGACAATTTTGGGTGGAGGTTTCAGATGGAAACAGGGCAGTTACAATCACATGCACACTGTAGCCAGCTGTCTGTATGACCAATTAGAATTAAAGTTCTTTGACGGCAGATGAAAACAACTGACTACTTTCCTACAGTAATTTATAGCCAGCAACTGTACTTTAATTAAATCAAAGTCATGTTATATCAATGGTGCAGCATGTCTCAGTGGACTTAAAGACCTTTTTATTGTCTTTCAGTGCCATGTACAGTACAGTGTACTTACTGAACTTGTATTGTGCTTAAGCTTAAGTGAACCATGATCTTGTTAATTTGATGACTGAGTCTGATCCACTAGGCACTTACCTGCAATACATTTTCATCTCTTAGCACTGGATTGCCAACAACATATTTGGCTTGGCATTCTCTCTGAATGGAGTTGAGCTTCTTCATTTGAACACAGTGACAACAGGCTGTATTCTCCTCGGAGGACTGTTTGTGTACGATATATTTTGGGTAAGTAGTCCTTCCCAGTACCACAACCAATCAATTATTTTAAACTTGTGATAGATCAGGCAAATTTCCTACATGTACATGGGGACCATACAGTAATACATGTATTTTGCATTGTGCACTTGGGGTAGAAAGGTTTATTTTACATGTTAAAGGTACACTGTAAGGTCACAGATCACTTCACTGCTTATCCTTCACCCACTGAAAGAACAATATCACTGCTAAAAAAATAGGCCTCACATCCAAATCTTTTAATTTTTGACACACCCAGTATCTGAGTTTTTCTGGTCTTAGAAGTGAACACAACACGTGCAGAGAGCAAAAGGTCAAAATGTACATAATTAAAACAGTAAGATGTACATGTAAATTTAGTTAGAATGGAATGACATGTAGGGTACGGCTGTATTAAAGTGATCTTATAAAGACCTGAGGCCAAATCAGACTAGACCCAAAAATTTGATTCATTCATGGGGATGTCATGTTAGACCTCAAGAAGAGTCCATTCTCAGTAAATGAAACTAGCGCAATGGCTTGTTATTCCTGAAAATGTAACAAAATACAAAACTGCTTAATATCCCAGACACTTCTGGAGCACACAATACTGGTTTGCAGATAATTACAAAAGTGACTACCATAAAAACTCGCAGATAAGCCACACCTTTTTTCAAAAAATAGTCTTAAGACTTTAAAGTATTTCCGTTTCAATGTTAACTGCAGAAGACTTCTCAAGACTCGACTTTGGATTTCTTTTAGAAAAACTTTTTTTTCCCAAAATTTGAGCTGCTAAATTCAGGGTGCGGCTTATCTGCGGGCTTTTATGGTACTTTTAATTTTAAGTGCTGTATCAATACCATTATCCTTGATTATATTGTGATCTTAGGTATTTGGAACAGATGTTATGGTAACAGTTGCCAAGTCCTTTGAAGCACCAATCAAATGTGAGCTTTGACTTTTCTTATAATTTATTGTAGAGGCATTGTGCTTATGGTCATGATTAGGTTTTCCATATGTAATTAGTAATTGTTATTACATTGTACAGTGGAGGGCGGATTCATGTATTACACATACTGTAGGTTTAAGTCCCACTCCATCCCATTGCAATTTCAGGATAATGTTCTATTTTACAACTGTACTTGCTAACAACATGTACGTAGTTTATTAGGCTTCTCAAGGAAAGTGTTATTTACTGTGTCTTTATGTAATTTTCATTTCCAGTGATTTTTCCGATGGATCTGCTTGAAAAGGGGCTTTCAGCATCAAACTTTGCCATGCTTGGACTTGGAGACATTGTTATACCAGGTAAACATAATTTAATTGTACTCATATTCATGAAATTGCATACTAGTCTTATTTAATAATAAATTTAAAAAGGAAATAATTTATAAAACTGACTGATACAGCTAGAATTATGTTGTTGCCCCAGAGGCGTAAGGAAATTGCTACATGTAGTTTGTGTAACTTGAGGTGCCTCATTCACAAATTATACAAGAGGTACTCTTAGGGATGAAAAGGTTGATTCACTTTTCAAGGATCAAAATAACTAATTTGTGAGAAACCAATAGTTCATAGACAGCCATATCAATAAAACTCGCAATAATTGTGCTTCTGAGAACAAAGTGTTAAGTAAAAAATAGCCTGCGTTGCTGGCGGGAGTAAGTCAGTGATTACATTTGGTTCGTTGTGTTTAGGCCGCGATTGAAAATGTCAGAGCTACTAGTCCCCTTGCCAGTGGCGGCCCACTTGCGGCCAAAACAATCGTACTCGCGAGTGTTTAAAATTACTAATACTGGGATAAAATATCCCGCCAGCAATGCAGGCTAAGCAAGAAAAAACAAAAAGAAGATCTCTAGAAGATATCTAGCGATCTTGCGAACAGGTGAATAACTATTATAGGTGGAAACTTTCCACGGTGCCCACTCAGAAAAGTACCCAACAAATCTAGTGAAAACACTTACGATATCCCTGACATTTTTTTAACGGAATGCTGAATTATCACATGACATTTGTGTCATTTTACAGGAATATTTATTGCTCTCCTATTGCGGTTTGATCATAGGTAAGTTGAAGCGTAAAAAGAATTGAATGATGTACGTTTTAATTACTTAAGGTAGAAGTTTGGATCAGCCACAGTGTAATGTAATATAAAAATGGACATCCATGTATCTTGATGCATGCAAC
>NC_090886.1:28621890-28631890 GCF_036669925.1 Montipora capricornis
GACTGCACACTTAATTTAAGTTCCTTTCCTTTATCAAAATCGTAGATCCCGTTTTACATTCTTGAAAACTAAAACATTCTTTTCTGGTTCCAAAAAGTTCCTTCCATTGAGAACTATTCCAAAAGTCCAGTCCTGATTCCAAAAATTGCTCTTTTTTTGTGTGTCTGCAGGATAGAGAGCAAACGATCAGCTCAGATGATTTAGAGGCAGCAGCCTTGAGGCCCATTTAAACGGTTTCAACATTTGCGTCAACATGTATTCAACACTTTGCTGGCTGAACAGGTCGTCCAACATTGTTGAAAGAGTAAAAAAACGTTGAAAGCGTGTTGAATCAAGTTTAAACCGGTTTAAACTTTCATTTAATATGGAGACTGGTTTCTAGTTCCTCGCAATCACATTTCGCGAAAGTGTTGGTTCTTTTGTTGGCGCAATGTTGGAACCCGGCGTTTGAACGGCCTCCGCACAACGTTGTTTTTCGTCCAACATTTGTCGAACATCCGTTCAACGTTTGTTAAACGAATGTTGGTCAAATGTCGAAACCCTATAAACGGATCTTTAGCCCTTGGGCCAAGGATTGCAGATCCCAATGGCCAAGCACCGGGTGCCATTCCTCCATCCTCAGATGGCGTGTCTATGCCAAGGGAGGAGCCTCCCTAATCTCCTCAGGCTTCCCCAGAACTGACGATGTTTAAACAGGTGTTGTGTTCTGATGATTTTTCTGAAGTCTTTCGAAGTTTCAGCAAGTCACGTGAAAGGAAGTTTGAGTGGGAATTACGAATTTTGGGTATCGATCGGTGCGTCGGAGTTTATTTTGAATGTTACAAAGCAGGGCTATAGATTGCCCTTTGTTGCTCTGCTCAGGCCAGCTTTCTTCCATAACAACCAGTGGTAAGTACTTGGTGTATCCCTTATCATAGTGTATTTAGAACGTAGCATAGTATATTTATCCCTATTATAGTGTATTAGATACACTATAATATCTGGAAGGGATACATGAAGTACTTAGGCAACCAGTCCGCCACCAAACACGCTAATTTTGTGGTCGAATCTGTTCAAGGATTATTGTCTAGCGAGAGAATTTTCTAATATCCTTATCGTTCTACAGTTGAAAATCTTTCATGTGTATGCTAATGGAGTTTTGCATGGCAGGAACAATAGATTATTTTTCCTATGGGAACGAATGTTCTTTCTAATGCAAAACATTTTCATTGTTCCTGCCATGCAACATGGCTGCCGTGCAAAACCTTTATACTTGATTTACGTTGTGTGAATAAGCATTTGGGAAAGAAGCGTGTTAAACATGAAGATTGGAGGACTGCCATCAATTAATTTTTCAAAGGCGCATTTATGTTTCCTTTGGCTGTAGGGCTTAAAGAGTGGCTACCATCACATTGACATTTATCAAGAGAACCAGCAAGTTCTAGGTTTTTCCTGGACTTGTTTCCAAGCCAGTGCCGTTAAATATTATGGGTTTTTTTTTGTGCTGCCCTTTGGCCTCTCCTCAGCGCCATTTATTTTCACTAAAAGCTTAGGCCCTTGCAGTAGGACTGGAGGCACTTATAGGTATTTAATTATTATGCCTGGATGATGGGGAATCGCAGACAGTAAATACACAAAATGTGCTGAGGTAGGGTCTGTTGTGCGGCATTACCTTGAACAAGCAGGATTCATAGTTAATTATGCTAAATCTGTTTGGTCTCCTACCCTGAGTGTTGTTTGGCTGGGGTTGACTTGGGATAGCATTTGCGGCACTATTGGTATCGCTGACACACGTTTATCTAAGACGCTCGCCACTCTGGAGAACATCATTGAATCAATTCATAATATCACCGCTCGACAATTGGCGTCATTTACCGGTCAAATCATAGTAACCTCTATGAGCCCTAAAGTTGGTGATTTGTGTTGATTATTACAAGGCACTGCGTTATGAGCACTCTTTATGCGCAATATTGGGGCGCAGTTGTTGAACTTGACCAATACTGTTTAGATGAGCTGTTACAGTATTTTCGGTATAACAATTTACGATAGCAGCAAGCTAAGAATACAAGAAACCTAGAAGACTTGTTTACTCCGATGCTAAAGGATGTGGCCCAATTATTACCCTCAAGATGCCGCAAGATGTGGAATATGGAAGAGGCAAGTAGGAGTTCTACTTGGAGAGAACTCGAGGCCATCAAGTTTTCTATTCGATCTTTTCCTGTGCTGCTTAGCCATACTGCGGTGGTTTGGTATACCGACAACCAAGCAGCGGCTCGTATCATGCAAGTTGGCAGCTTTACGTTAGATCTACATAGGATCGCAATCGACATAGTTTAGTTTTGTTTCGAGAATTCTATAGAATTGGATGAACAGTGGATTCCTAGCTTGTACGCTCAGCCGGAAAGCTGATGCAATAATCCGGTTTATTGACTGTGATGATTAGCAGATATCTCATTCATTTTTCGACGAGATCAAGAATTTTTGGGGACCGTGCACAGTTTGCTGCTTTGCAAATTTTTTACAATACAAAGATGCCCAAATTCTACTCGAGGTTGTTCAGGCGTGGACTCCTTTGCGCGAGACATTGAAGTTAGTACCTACTGGCGCCATCGTTTGCAGGTTTCTGAGATTCATGTACATTCAAAAGTGCACTGTAACCCCGGTCACTTCCCTATGACTCTCCTTCCCGTTTTGGCCATTATTTGCTTGTACTCTTGGCGAATTCGTGTTGGGCCACGTTATTCTGTTTGACCTTTTTTGGGGCGAAATTATGCTAAAATTATGCTCTTTTTTCCAAATTATGCACCCTTTTTTTAAAATTATGCTCTTTGAAAAAATTGCAACTGAGTCCAAAAAATACATTCTTTAATTAGAAGTCGTTGGTCTACAAAAATCCACAGTGAAATTAAAATAAACATGTGGTTCATGTTAACATGTACACTAGTACTAGACTATACTCTCATGTAGCTTATCTGCGATTGTTATCTTGCAGCATTACACTTGCTTGCAAGTAGTACTTTCCTTTTGTTTTCTGCAGGGAACGGTCTCTGGCAATTTCTGCTGGTTCTGGCCTTCTCTGAGACTCCTGAGAGCGCTGCAAGTTTTCGGCATGGCATGGATCACAGGGGCACCCAACGAATCTGTTCCTCACATTATCTGTTCCCCAGAGGAATCTTGCTGGCTGGCAAAAATACAGGTGTTTCGATGAGCTGGCGGGGAAATTTTGTTATTGATAGAGGTTTTGCCTGGTAATTACTGACTTTTGCTAGCATTTCAACCCGAGCTAGCTGTAGAAACTCTGAAGACTGAGGACGACTATAAAACAAAAAAAAAGAGAACCCCTTTCCTCTCCTAGAGAGTAGTCACAAACATACGACGGCTGGTCAGAGTGATTGCGCTTGCGGAAAAAAACCCATTTTGTCCCGGTGTTGTCGCTTTTGTTCGGTCTTTTCGGATCGAGGGATTTGAAAGCGCGCAGAATTCCTGGCCTGGAAATAAATTTCATCAGCTGGCTGGCCATGGGAAACCAACCAATTTTATCTAGCTGGCTGGGAAATTTCTTGTGTGTCTTGCTGGGAAAAAGGAACAGATAATGTTTTCCCAGCAACACTAAAAAACACCTGAAAATGCCTTAATAACATTTATTTTCATCAACTGGGGTATAATAATACATTTTACAACAAATTGGTCGTTGGGTGCCCCTGGGATCAGGCATGGCCGACGGGTCTGCTAAATCTGCGAGTCATGCGAGCCATGCGAATTTCGCATTTAATTCTAAGCACCCATTTCAAATAGCGCTGATAAACAGTTATTAAGTCTAAGCACCCATTTTAAAACGGTTAGCTTTCAATAACTGTGCGACTCGCATGTTGACTCGCATGGCCGACGACATTTTGTAATTTGTATTGCAGCCTTGCCTAATGAGAGGTACTGGGACCAACATTGCCCACAATGTGACTTCCGGTTCCGGCGTTTCAGACGCCGCTCAGTGATTCACAGTGAACTACAAATGCTACTACTTGAACTAAAACTTAAAACATCGAATGATGTCACCAAGTGCTTGGGACTTGGGAGTAGAGATGAACAATGATCAAATTGTAGCATCAAAATGATCCGATAATTATCAAAATATGCGAATTATACTAGCATTGTTACTTGGCAAAAATTACGCCAGTTTTCTCAAATTATGCCAAAAATTATGCTAGCATAATCTATAAAGGCCTAGCTGGCTGTCAGGCTCCATTTCCGTTAGTCATTTGTCATGTTTGGGTTAGGCGCCGCTGGCTCTGGTATACGTGGCTTTTTTACCATTGGGCCCCTTTTTTCGCTTATTAGGCCTTAAAATATTTATACCGGATTCCGGTAGACGTTTAGTTCTTTTCCGGGCTATTTGGGCGCGGCACTTGTGGCCACGGGGCCTGCATATAAGCAATTCTGACCACTCACTTCGAGTGAAAGTTTATTAAGGATGTGTCAGTCAGCAGTACAAATGCAAGACAAGCCTACTATAATATCTTAAGTTAAATATAATCTCTTAGAAGTTGTACTACGTCAGATACGAAGCAGAACAAAACCCCGAGGTAAGTAGGGAGACTGACTGACCTAGAATGACTTACGTCTTCCGCTGAAACTGTTAAATACCCTAAACTAGTCCCGTGACACCCCGCAAGCCTCTCCATCGTGCCGTCAGAATATCAATTTCTGACTAATTCATTCAGTCATTCAATCGTCAGAAATTACACTTTATAGCCATGAATTTGAGTTCTTTTTTGTTTACCCATGGTCACTGGAAACCGCGAGGCCACCGGACCACCGATATTGCGGGGCCACTGGGCCGCGGAATTTATGAGGCCACAGGGCCGCAGGGTCTTGCGAGGTCACTGGACCGCGTTACTTACGATGCCACTGGGCCGTGGAGGTCACCAAGCCACGGGGCTGTATTATACTTTGGCGGTCACTGGGATTCTTCAGCTCCAGCGACCTTGGGTCGCTGTCGCAAAGAGACTTTTCTATCGATCCTGCAATGTATTGAATGTTTCTCCCCACGTTTCCCTTGATTTTGTTATATTTTGTCTTCCATAGGATTATCGGGTCAAGCGGAATGTTGAGTGTACCAGACTCGTATAAGCATGATGGTTTGTTTGACTCCGTAATACAGTCCCGTGCGCCTAATACTAATATCGGATCCTACGTCGGGCAGGTCAAGAGATTCTTCGCATGGTGTAGACGTCATTTTTCAGTCACTAAGCTCCCTATCCCAGTCCAGTTGTTTCTGTTTATCTCTAGGATACCTCCAAAAGTGCCAAGTCACCTTCAACTGCCGTCTCGGTCCGCGGGTGTTTAAAGGCGCTCCATACTTAACAACTGGATGTTTGAGTTTGCAGAAACATTGTTGAAGCAGCAAAGAGAGACCGTTCGCAACTTCCCATGAAGAAGAAGCCGGCGTCAGCAGAATTAATTAATAAGGGCATTTTAGATAAATCTGCTTGTCATTCTGCGAGTCTTGTAAGGTCCTTAAAAGGATTTTAGAATGGCAGCTGTTTGTGTTTTAGGGCTTTCTGGGTTTTTTTCTGTTTCGATCGAATAAGCAGCATGTGCTTTATAGGATGGCATAAACCGGAAACGGAAGTTCGCGCGAGTGACGTGTTCATCCGGGATATATATGTACGCGCAATGCGGAGAGAGAGTGATGTTGTAAAATCGTGATGTCCGATTAAACTTTCCTGAAGTGCAAATTAGTGTTTTTGTCATTTCGGACGTGGGTAACACATGCTTACAAAACATCTTGAGTTTTGTAATGTCCATGTTAAGATTTTTGTTCCCAAAGTAAGGGTGACAAATACCAAGAAGGTTGTTATGCCTACATTGACGGGACAGAAACTACAATAGTTATTGCCCAGTTGGCGTTCTCGAGCGATACTGTGTAACATTTCTGGTTGCCAGGCCAACATTTATCTTCTATTGTTTAGATCACTCTCGTCTACTAGAAAAGGGCATAGCTTAAGGAGTGGCCCGTTATCTTACACCAGATGCCGAGAAATTTTCAGAGAAGTAGTTTCTTTAAATTGCGATCTAGATCTTTACGGCCTCCACAGCCTTCGCTCTGGTGGTATATCGACTGTTGTAAAAAAACGAAACCACTCATTCTATTTCTCACGAAAAAGACTACTTAAGCTCCATGGCAGATGGAAATTGGATGCTGCTAATTAATAAGGATATGTACGTTTTAGAATCCCTCCAAAAAATTAGCCAGAAGTCTCGAGAAAGCTAGGTTTATGACGTTTTCCGTCGTTACACATTTAGTACGATCCATTTTCTATCATTAACAAGGTATTAAGTATGGGTAAGTTTGAATGGCCAAATAAAATGAGTTTGTTGGTTCTGAGTGTGTAACCAACCAATATAGTCAAGTTGTTTGTAGCTGTATTCAAGGGGTAAATAATTGATATTAGTTTGAACGAATTAGAATATAAAGTAATTCGTTCTCTCCCCGCTTCAACATCAATTGCCTTATGCCAATTAAAAGCAGCTGCTCCATTTGTAAGCGGCCAGTCCCTGGGTCCTGGACACATTGAATTCTGCGTATAACTATACTTAGCGGGGGCAGCTGTAAGAAACAACTATTACTAGCAGTGGTAAGCTCTTTTTGGTCCCGAAAACTACCCCTTAATTGTCTCGAAGTGTAGAAAGAAACCTGACGTTGCTATCCCTCAATACAAGTTAAGCAATGATCAACTCCGCATTGAGTATTTTAGTGTCACAGATGTGTGATTGCAATTAATCTTACAAGGACAAAAAAACAGAAAGAAAAAGTTCGTGTTAAAATCATGTAACCATGAAAGTTCATTTCCTCGGAGTCGTTAGTAGTCAAGGAATAGTGGAAAAGAGCATTTTGTTTTGCACGCCATCAACTTTTAACAATAATAATAATAATAATAATAATAATAATAATAATAATAATGATAATAATAATAATCACTATTATCATCATTGTCATTATCATCATCATTGATTTTATTTAATAAGTATTTTTATCACGTTTTTGTCTCTTTAAAAGCCAATTTTAACAAAATTTCAGTGTACTTAAAATGTTACCAAATTTGCAAGCTCTTGTATAGGATATATTTTCAATAAAAAGTTATTTCTTAATATTGTTGTTATTATCATTACTATTATTTCATTAACTGAGAGCAGAATTTCCTCTTTTCATGACGGCATCGCAACAATCAGTGACCATTGGCGTTTTTGACTTCTCTTTTTTTTCTAACTTGTTGTCTATTTCAGTTATTCAACGAAATTAAATAAACTAGCGACAAAAGGCGAGGTTTCGAAGTAATCGTGACTCACGGCTTTATTTTCAAGTGATTTTCAACCTGTCGCGGGTGATAAGTGAAAAATAATCAAATAATCAATTAACAACAGTATAGTACATTTGATTGATGTGTATTTCAGAAGTGATTTGTAATTGGCTGAGACAATCGATGGGTGGAGCCGTGACGTAATGAATCAGGACTACTTAATCGGGAATAACATGGTTTCCATTCAGTCAGGGAGTTCCAAAGTATTGGCTGTTTCTACTGCCTTCCTTCCAAGGATCCATTGAAACATGCGTTTGGCTTCGGTTGCTGTAATATGCTCTGTCCTTTTGGTATCTGATGCCCTTTTCTTTCCTCCTAACCGTTATCCAGAAGTGGACATGGATGTGGTGAGTTTGGAGTTTCAGCAGCTATTTAAATACGTTGAACATCACAGTCATAAAGAAAACCTCTTCTTTTTATAGCTGGACGCTGTGTGATCCAGTGCGTTACGGAAACATTGTAGATACTCTTACAGCTAGTCGAATACATAACATGCAAGAAAGAGAGCGTTGGTGATAAAACAAGTGATTGAAGTATGTGAGATTAAAAACAGGGAGATTAAAAGATCTTTTTTATAAACTCAGCCTAATCATAATCTAGAGACTTAAAGACTTTCCAATGCAGAGTTAAACGTGCTAATTGCGAGAGATTGTTTAATACGATAAATTTAAACGTAAGGGCAAAATTCATAGTACAGTCCCACCTTGTTAACGTAAAAGTGTCTTAGAACAGGAAAAAAAAAAGGCAACTAGAGGGCTGCCTCTATTCCAAATATTTCAGAGTTTACCTGCTGAAAGATAATATGGCAAGTTGAGGTCTTTGGTATCGCTCTCAAAAAAGTTGTTTAACAGCATTTCCACTTTTTGCCGAAAGGTATTATACGCATAAGATAAATATGTACAGTAAAACCCCGCGAGTAAGAACCTATTTTTTAAGAATCTATTAGTCCAAAATATGTCAGTTAGACCCCCTCTAAACAAGTTAACCTGTTGACCCTAAAATTTGAAACAGGTTCTTATATTCTAAAATGAAAAAAAAGGGTGCATTTTGGGAAATAAGATCAGTTGGTATTTAGAATTCTCTTTGAGGACAAAGGTCATTCACCACTCCACCTACCAATGTTGAAAATCAACTAAAATAGGGAACGAAGGCCGAATACCACTAAATTCTGCTATCTATAGGGTAACTTTTTTCTTCTGAAACTAAGGACCTACTTAAGAACCTAGATAGTCTAAATTTATGTTAACGAGATGCTTCCGTGAAGCATACACTGGGTTGCCTGTGGTAGTGTTACGGAAAATCATAAGGCCCTGAATTGTGTGGTATTGAACTCTGAAGAATAACAAATAAAAGAGAAGCGAGAAACATTGGCTTCTGGCCTGACATGTTGATAATTTTCAAGTTCCCTCACAACTTCTTTTCACTACAAGTTTAAGCGTGCCCTCTGAGCATCTGATAGCTTTGTAATACTAAAGTTCACTGAGGTTTATCCCTATTTGGCGGGGTAGCATCTAGATGGGTGACCTAGACAATATACCCCTTCATAAAACAGAAGCATCGGACCGAAAAATACTATTAACGCTAACAAATGCGAACTCAGCAAGGTACAGATTTTGTTAGCTTGCTTTTAAGCAAAAAAAATATTGATGCAAAAGTAAATAACTATTGATACACAGTTTTTAGAAAGAGCAGAAGGAAGTTTCCGGGACGGTCGATCGAGAATAAAATATTTACGGCACGAAAACAACATTAATTTTGAACCGTGAATATAGAATATAAAAAGTGACGATCAGCGACAAACATTTTGGGTGATCTTTGCTACGTTCAATTTTGTTATTCTACTTTTGGCTGCACAAATAAATCGCAAAATCGAAAGTGACATGGCCGGAATTCAGTGGGCGCCGTGATTAAGTTACCGCGGCATGTTTACTCGCCAAACAGTGAAGCATCTGTGTGAAATGATGGGAAGATACCTCGTTTTTGTAAGTTTCTTTTTCTGTCAAGTGTTATAAAGTTTGACAATAAAATGAGCGAAGTCAAAACAAAGATCTCAATCGCCCAACTCTTGAGGTTAACCATTTGTTTATGCAAAGTCAAAATTTTACTCTCCAAGACGCACACGACGTTATTTATTACCACGTAATTCCATCATTTTGGAAATAGCAGCTACTTTATTATCCATCGGCGTCACAATTTTTCACTGAATGAAGGGGTAGTTTCTAAAGAAACTGTGGTGCTGCGTCGGTGGGGAAGTAGTATACAAAAATTTGGTTTATCAACGGAGTTGATAATGTAAATTGACCACCGTACAGAGATTCTAAAAGCTGACGTTTCGAGCGTTAGCCCTTCGTCAGAGCGAATGGATTCGCTCTGACGAAGGGCTAACGCTCGAAACGTCAGCTTTTAGAATCTCTGTACGGTGGTCAATTTACATTATCAACTCCGTTGATAAACCAAATTTTTGTATAATTTTTCACTGACTTTGGGGCTCATTTTGTTGAAACTCAAGCACGCTTCCAACAGACCTGTTTATTTTCGTGAATCCTTCCTGCTTACAGAGAGCAACACTAAAAAAATTCTCCCATATCACATTTCAACCTTAAGCTCGAAAATTCAATACATAACATGATATTATAATTCACAAAGGCAAAAAATACCACAGA
>NC_090886.1:28634390-28639390 GCF_036669925.1 Montipora capricornis
AGGTTACATCCATTTATGAAAAAATCCCTTTTTTTCCGTGTTGATTGGCGGCCTGCTATTTTATCATGGAAGTCTTTATTTAACTTACTTAAAAAGATCGTAATTTGAAGAAAAGTTTGAGGGGTCGGCACCGATAGAAGCATGAAAAATACCGACAGCTCAAAACTTGGAAGTCAAATAATAACAATAATAATGAGCTTTATTTAACCAGGGAGCACCTTCAGCAATCTAATTAATAATATGTAACTGCACTACGAAGTCAAGGCAAGTGAAGCTATTTTGAAGAAACTGCAGAGCACGTACGACCGTACATCCTTGCTTTTTGGGCGCTATTTGGCGGCTCGAAGAATGAACGAAACGGAAAAAAACCGCTTCGTAGTGCAGTTGCATATTATTTATCAGCGAAAGGTTGGCACATAGAATTTGATTTATTTAAACTGCCAAAAATCGATACTTTGTTTCAGATCCCATACATTTCTTTATAACATCGGAAAGCCGTTTTTGAAGTTTCATTTGATTGACGGACGGTATTCGTGACGCATTGTGACTCGGACTTCTGGTAATGGTACTTTGTACACTTCGAGAAAACGGGTAATTTTGGGGGCCAAAAAGAGATCACAAAAGGACAACTGACTTGGGCGCATTTTTATGGAAGTTAGAAATCAAGCAACGTTTTTGCTGCGTAGATGGACAAGTTCAGTATTGTTCTTTTTTCCAAAAATGTTTGATTTGATAATATTGTATATATAAATTGTAAACACGTACGCCAAGTTAAAAGACTCAAAGGTTATCGAGACGTTTTAACTATCCGCGAAATGAGGCACCCCAAGAATTCAAATCAGACTGCCTTACACAGCTTTAATTGTCGACATTGGTTTCATGTTTACTTTCATAATTTTGTACAACAAAATATCGTTGCATTTTACCCTTCTTTAATTGTTTTAAAATTTTACGCATGTTTTATAGAGAATGAAGTCCATTTTTACTGCCAAGCGTCGATAAGATGAATCAACTAGTTTAATTTGGAAAATATTCTCTCGTAAAAGTCTATTTTATTTCATTAAATATTTGGAATAGACAAAACTTTAATCACAAAAGAGGGCAGGAATTGCGTAACCCCGACGCAACAACTGAATTTTGGAAAAGCTGTTGGAGAAGATGGTGCAACATAATCAAGATGCTGAATGGCTGGAGAATGTCAAGAAGAAATTGCCAAGATCTATAGGGCAATCAGCAAGAGGCCGCAAAAACTCCAAAAGATGCCAAATTTGAGGTCTCCTGGCTCCGATGTGGTCCAGGGCTTTTGGATTAAGAGATTTTAGAGCTTTCATAATCGAATTGCAAGCGACAGCTGCAAGAATTCCAAGATGTTTCTAGATAACGGAGATGTCCCAATGTCCAAGGAAATCACGAAGAACAAAGGACCAGCTACTTATTGAGTAAATGATTCTGAACGATTGCCAAAGGAGAAAGACGGGCCTGACTATGGCCTGGATCGATTTTGAAAAGAGCCTTCGATATGGTCCCCCATTCCTGGAACAATATTTCCACTGATACAAATGATTGGAGTGGCAGCTAATGTAAGTATGTCGTCAACAATGCGGAGTGGCGGAGTGTAACGCTCAAGCGAGGAATATTCCAAAGGCACTTTCTATCCCCGCTGTTGTTTGTTATTATCAATGATTCCAGCTACTGAGGGGAATGATACCTGGATAGAAAGTAGGAAGAACAAAGTTAAAATGAACCATTTGTTGTTTGTGGATGACTTAAGGCTCGATGGAAAAAAAATGTGAAGGAAATTGACATTTGTCTAGTCAGCATGCAAACATAGTATTTTCGTAAGGTAAAGAAGCTGATGTCTAGCAATTGAAACGAGAAAAACACAGTAGAAGTTGTAAACACGTAGTCAATGTCCATCGTGACATAATTTATTGTGCAGGAATCGGAATATTCAGGAAAGAGGGGCTCCGACAAGTAGACCGAAGAACACGCAGGATAATGTGTATGAAAGGAGCGAGAAAATGTCGCGAAAGAGAAGAAGGCTGGGCATTGAAACCATTCCTCAAACGAATAGAAGAGGGTACAAACAGAAATTCGTGGAGATTGTTGAATTTCGAGGAAATGAAGAAAGAAGTAGAGTGCTTTATTCTGGCCTCCCAAGACCAGGCATTGCCAGTTAATTAATGCACACAGGGCCAAATCAGAATGTGAACCTTGTTCGTACTTCAATCCTTACATTGGTAAATGTTCAGTAAAATGTTGATAATAAGTCTTGTTCCATCTCTAAAAAGAAAATCTTTAAGGAGAAGTAAGTTCTTAAATGGCTTCATTATTCGTATTCATAGGTATTTATTTCTCCTTATCAACAGGAAGTGAGAAAAGTCAATTAACATGGGAAGCATCAAAGATGGTCCTTACTCGCGGAAGTTGAACATACTGTGTGGCATCAGCGTACGACAGCCACAGTGACCTCAGCCAGGATATGAGTTCAGTGGGCAACTAATAAAGGAAAATGTTAAGAGGCTCATGGCACTAAATCCTCACCCACTTAATCCTATCGAGGTGGAGGTAATGTTCTACAACTTTTTCTAACCAGATGACAAGTCACCAAATATATCATGTTTATTATTTCCTTGTTCCGTAGATTCATCTTGTTCCGTGAAGTGTTCCCAAAGGTGCAAGTCGTTGGATATTTGCGGACGTACGGGAAAATAAAAGGGCAGAAGTTGTGGGAGAGTAGTTCGTTGAGAGAGGCGGAGGTCCATGAGCGACGGTATGAGGCACGTGGAAAGACTTGTGCTCTTATGGTCCTTAATGGGAAGCCAAAGTCAACAAATTGCATAAGTACCAATGATAACGGAGTTCCGCGAGGATCGAGGACCATAGTTAAGAAAATATGCTAACCCATCGATGCGAGAAATTTTGGTTTGATAGCCATGACGTCATCGACCGTACGTCCATCAGGACGTCCGTCCGCACGTGCACACGTCCATGTATGCTACTGTGACCAGTATCACGCTAGTTTACAACATACATCTTTGATACTGGAAATCCAGATTAAGGACAATTGACACCTGTCAAATCAAGTTATCCGCTGACCAGTGTCACGTGACCACATCGTGGGCTCAAGTTTATAGCTCATTGAGGCCAGCTTTTTTTAAAGTTGACCACTGACCAGGAACTGGCTTTCGACTGAATCGCAGGCTTAACCCAAGTTAACTCACCTAAACATAAACAAGGCTTCATTTTTTGCGTGCTTCCAGTGGCTCGACGCAGCTACACGGCCTTACTATGTCAACTATAGCTCTTAACAGTCAACGCTTTTCGTGTTCAGGTAGCCTGCGTAGCAAGCGTTTCCGTGGAATATATTAATGTTTTGGCAGCGCAAAAATAGGGGCAAGACAAAAAGGAAACTCTTGCAGACAAACCCCAGCATTTTGAAAACTTCCCACTAACCTGTCATACATGACATCGGCTGTCATAACTTGACCAAGAAAATGTTTGGTCTTCAATAGCGGGAATGAACTTTGGAGCTTCAAACAATTGACAAGGAAAATAACCATAATATTGATCACTTGAAAAAAAAAAATGCTCGTCGTCTGGCTTAGGGGTGTAAATTTCGGATTTTGTTCTCATTTAAGGTGTTCTGGGCAAAACGACATCACAATTATGCAGCCCATATGTGGTCGTGACGGTCTCTTTTAAGGTTGTATGCGAATAAATCTAAAAATATATAGTGTTATATGGTATGTTTTGAATAAACTAGTCAAAATTGTTCATAATTGCGCGAAAAATATGTAAATTGCCATACGTTTCGAGGCTGCCTCTTCATCAGTGGCCTCGAAACGTATGGCAATTTATATATTTTTCGCGCAATTATGAACAATTTTGGCTAGTTTATTTATCTATAAACTTTGCGCGACACAGTTTTCTTCTTGTTTCACATTATGTTTTAAATAAGATCTCTTTTGGGGGTCAAAAATTGCTACGACCATTTCCGTCCTTCATATGCGAAATGACTCATGCTTTTTTAGGTGTTTGGGCGAGATGGTTCTTCTTAAGTCTCTTTGCAATGCCTTGTTTTAATGGGTGTTCCATTAACATAACTGCTGGTGAGTTGCTTGTATTAGAAAGTGAGCTGTTGCACTACTTTAAAAGAAACGTAGTTTTCCGTTTGCTTGCTATACTCCTATCATCCTTTGAAGCAGCTTTCATGGCTCTCATAATTAATTACAAGACGTTCTCTGAGACGGTTTGTCCTTGCATGGTACGGTGCAGATGTCAAATGTCCTTTGCGATTCATCTTAAAGAGGCTGTATCTAGAAATTAAGCAAAAATTCAGCGATTGGTAACTGGCAGCCAAATCAAGAACGGTTTGAATAAAACAGCAAATCATTACAAAAAGAGGCAGGTGTACCGGAACCGGAAATGCTGTTATTCGCGCGATCGCAACCAGTGGTCAAAGGAAAAAGGAAGCAATGGCGCCGGCCATGAGTTGTGGACGTTTGTCTTTGCGTTGTTTTCAAATGTTGGAAAGAAACTTAAAAGAAAGTAGTTCGTCTTTTGGCTTAGGTTTCCAGTTTTCGCTTATCATTTCGTATATTCAAAATCTTATATCCTTACCGCGTGTAGACGTGAATGTTCGAGTTGAAATAAACTTTGGTCTGAAACCAGTACTGTAAAATGCTTTAAAGGCAGGACAACATAAAGCATCTAGAGTACAACAGAGAAGCTCCTTTCTGTGTGTTATTTGTGGATACAACTGTTGGAGATCGATATGGAGGGATTTGTTGAGCTGAAACAGCGACGAAGCAAGGATAAACAAGCTGCGAGCACGACTGCGAGATCAAGATCAAGTGGCGCAGTTAGTAGAGGAGTCGACCTGAAATTTTGATTGCTTTGTTTACGGAGCTAGAAAAGGCTTATGATGACTTTTGTGTTTTAAACGATGAGAAATTGTTGCACGAGGAGAAGAATTTAGTGAGCATCGTGCGGTGAAT
>NC_090886.1:28644390-28661890 GCF_036669925.1 Montipora capricornis
TATTTGCCAACAGTGGAGAAATGGTAAGGACAAAGCACGAAAAAATTAGTGGAATGAAAAGCGCTCATTGATTCCACAAGGGATTGAGAGAGGCAAGTTGAATGATAAAAATCATTGTTCTTCGTTTTAAAATGGATAAAACTAGAAATTTCACACATTTTCACCGTGGAAATTCGACCTTTAATAAGTTGCTTGATAAACCAAACTTTTGTCATAAAGTAAAGTGTGGCTCTGTGAACTCACTTTCGGAAAGAGGCATCTCTAAATCTGAAACAGTTTTATTCCATTCACTTTATTTCCCTTATTTCCCTTATTTAAACATCATTTATTGGTTTAACATTCAATTTATATTGCAAATACCACTTTAATTGGCAAAACTTTCATTTAGTTTTTCCTTTATTGGTAAATTAAAGCAATGACTTTTCTCTTGTTATAGATGGCAGTGTTAAACCACCGCGTCAGCCATGCATTGTTCCGTTATTTAGCTGATGCACTTTTAATATCATTGATGATTTTGTGGTAAAGTGTTGGGGCTTGCATTCCCCAGATAAAATCAACATGGTTCCATCCTGGGATTTCCTCATGTGACATGTTTGGTAGTTGAGAGACCAGATACGCCACATCTTTGGGGTTAGCGAGCCAGTCATCTGATCCGGAGTAAAGAGCCACTGGAAGGTCCACTTCTTGCAAATTGTAAGTGGGTGGCTTATGCTACACGTGAATGACAACAACGCAAAAGTCATAAGCCAATGAAAGCCTTTATTTCGTGGTTGTATGGTTGAAAGATCTAATTGTAATGTAGTCTTAGTCTTAATTTATCAAAATAAATACTTCTAACATTATAAGGCCCTGATTTGCAAGACAGTGTAATATCTACACTAATGGAAGAAACGTTCATATCACAGATAAATTGTTGGCGTGACTGCTAATTACCCTGCCACTGCAAAGTTGAGGAGGAGAGTGAGTTAGATTTTTCAGGTTATTTCTTGATTCAGCTGTGAAACTATCCATGTTCATTAAAGTAGTTTAACTGCGTTAAGTAAGATTACGTCCTTATGCACAAGTGAGTTTTTCAGATACAATAATACAATAAATACTTAATTGACTGCTCCCATAGGGGCTTTTCAGAGCCAATGAAGCACAACGAAACGCCGGAACAGAACAACAACAACAACAACAACAACAACTGTTAAGATTGAATCCCAACTGGCTGGAGGCAAACCAGTTAGCTATTTACAAGTGAAGCTGGGAAGTAGAACAAGGGACTACTGGGATCAAATTCAAAGAGTGGTGAGAGCGAGTCTTGAACCCGGGATCTCCGGATCTCAAGAACAAAGTCTTAACCACTGGGCCACACTGTATCCTCTTCAATTTACGACTGAAGGGGCACTTATGTTCAAAAATGCAAGTACTTAGTAGATACAAGCCCAATTTTGATATCTAACACGAAGTGTCCCTTTAATTGTAAGCATTTGTTACCTATTTCTAACAATAAGGTTAAGGTAAGGGTTAGCGTTACTTTTATGTCAGGGTGAATGCAGCAGTTTATCCTTACTAGACGGACACTGTCTGAATTCCGAGATACGAAAGCTGTTGAAGTTGGGAAAAAGAGCAAGGAGACACTTTGTGACGCTTATTTTTTGTTTGTTTGTTGTTTCTTAATTATTTCTTTGAGCAGATTGAAGTTTTGGCAGCTATTTAGCTGATATGGACCTGCTATACCCACCCACCCATGCACTCACAAAGGACAGCCACAACATACACCGGGAGATTCATCCCCTCCTCTTCTCGAATGTGTGTGAGTTCAATAACGTCCCACAGACCTAGGGAACTTAAGAACATGGAAGATTTTTTTGACCAGTGACACCCGGTTTATAGTACTTATCCGAGAAGACTAGAAAGTCTAACCACTTGTGGCAGATGTCATTACAAAGGCAGCACTTTCTCTTCAGTAATTTAAAGACCCTGAGTGTTGGTCCGGCCGGAGTTTTGATCCCGTGACCTCCTGCACAGTAGTCCGATGTTCAACCGCCTGAAATCCGCATGTATCTAAATTACTTGCATTTCTGGACATATCTGTGAAGGGGAGCGAAACATGAATTGGACTTTATCAAAACGGCTGACAAAGATAAGTACACTACCATGGTTAATACGTATAGTTAATTTACTTCGTTTGATAAAACCAAATTTTCGTGTTTTATAGTTTTATATAGTCTATTATAGTTTATTTTGCAGTTTTAATAAAACTATTTTCCTCGACGGAACTTTCATGGCAAAGGCAGAGTGTACATGTAGGTGCCATTCTCCTTACTATTCATCGCGTCGGTTTTCCTTAATCATACCTGTCCATACTGTTCCCGGTTACCAGACCGACCATAATCGTACTTTTGGAATTTTTTGGAATTGAACAACTGTTAAAAACAGAATTTCAATTTGTTTTAGTGAAATCACACAAACATTCAATCGCAACAAAGTTGCAGCATTTGCCGGACTTTTCATAACTCCAGACCTTATTTCACATATTTACCTGTAGCCAGTGGATCACGTCCTTATCTGATGTGTCTGCGGGTGTATGTGTGAAATACACTGGGAGTCGAGTCTGTTGCGATTAAAAAAAGGTAAGAAAATGGTAGAAAACTTGGCTTGTAACTTCCATTATTAACCAAAGTGACAGAACTTTAACGCGATTGGCACTGGTTATTGCAAACAAAACCTTATCAAGGGCGGAATCTTCACCAGTATTCACCGATATTCATCGAGCCTAAGGTGAGTAATTGGTTAAAACAACTAATTTCTTCGTCTGCAACCTCTACAAAACGGCTTCCGGACGTTAAAAAAAAAAGCACTTGGGTGATTATCGCGTAATGATCACCTCAAGTGCAACCAATCAATGCAGACAATTTTCAATAGTCATCTACGTAATTATACTTAAAGTCAATACAAGGGAATGTCAGGAGTCATCATCTACACCATCAGCATCATCATCAGCAGCATCATCGTCGTTATTGTCAACATGATGAACCCAATTCTGCTACCGTTGAAGACGTAGCGTGAATGACAAAAAGCAGATTTAACTTACATACCCGAAAATTTTTACTTTATCAAGTCCAATGTGCTCTTACCATTTGACAATTTATTCTTCAAAACATCTGGAAACTAAAGACATATCGGTGCCTTGACCATTTTATTAATCTCAATGTGAACGGGACACGCGTAAAAGTTTTCCCAATTTCTTTCCAATAATAGTCACAAATTGTCACCATCAAATCGGCTGTCAACAACGAGATCCGTTACATATTCCTAAAACAAAACCTCTTGAGGCAAACTAGTCTTTTCACTTACCATATTTAAACCATGAATATCAGGGCCACAAAGCATGAAAATCAAGCCAGCACAGATTGCATTGGTTATTGGATTTCCACACACGTGTAAAGCAAACTCATTCATAACCAGACTGTAACCGGGTGGAAGCACGTTTTTATGACCTAAAAATGTGTGCGTCATCTTTGAAAAGTTAAAAAAAAGGTTAGACATTGCGTAAACGATTATAGTAGTTATATCGGCTACTTCAAAGCAAATTTGACAGGTAGTCATCAAATGACGTCATCAATGGGAATGTCACAAGAAGGGGTGGCATTAATTAGGGGCAAGTTTGAGCATGTCTTATCCTAAGAGACAGCATAACCCTACGAGGGGCATGTGAAAGACCACGTGAAAACGTAACCCTAAGAAGTACGTGAAAACAATAATGGGGCAAAATTGAACGCAACCCTAAAATATAGTTTCGTTTATAAGGCTTTTAACGCGCGTGCGTGTAACGATAAAATAGTACTGTGAATGTATATCTTTTTGGCGGTGAATAATCTGGCTTGGAGAGAGCTCTTTCCTGCTTTGGAGTTGAAGAGTGAATGAGAGATTACAGTGGAGAAAAGACATGACTCAGACAAGAAACCAATCACAAACAAACAAGATGCTCTCACCAAAAACCAATCACAAACACAACAGAGGACCTCATCGAAAACCAATGAAATTTATATTTCAAACCAAATGAGCGCTGTCTTTCTTGCAGAGTTTATTAAAAGCCGGTCTCGCGTCACTTCTAATTCAATAGTACCGCTACTGTTTTTCATCCAAAGCGCTAATCCTTTTCTTTTAAGGACGTGTTTGTGCGCAACTTTTAAAGCGCAGGTAACGCGACTGTAATATGTCACGCACCACACTCCAGAAGATGAGCATGAGGGCAATGGAGAGATATGATTCAAAGCACTAACCAAATAAAGATGACGCCTGCTTGAAACTTCGTTGCTACGCTCGAGAAAGTTTTTTTTCAATGAAAACCTTTCATCGATCGAGCCTGTCTTGGGTTCCAGTCCTTCCCCGACACGTCACGCAAAAACGTGACAAACGAAATTTTCCAATGGCTTCGCAACATCACATCGATTTTATTTGTTTAGATCATCGGTGACCCCTATTTTTTAAAACACGAATCACTTACTCTTCTTACAGTCTAAAAAATATGATGAAATGAAAAAAATCACAATGTAAGAAGTTATCTTTTTTAATATTTTTCTCCCTTGTATTGTGAATTCCGGAAGTGGTTATAACGGGTAGCGCTTGCGAAAACGCTCGTTGAGGATTACCTCTACTGTTTACGACATCCCTAGCGGCAAGAACTTATCTAAAAAAACCACTCCTATATTTCCGTGCACAGAAAGCTTCGCTCTAACATATTATTTTTATGATTTTCGACGGATGAGCAAATGAGGTTTCATCTCGTTATGATGACCCATCTATCGAAAATTTGCCTTTTTCTCCGAAACCAGGTCGGTGATGCCCGAAATTTTTTTCATTTTTGGAATAAGCAATTTATGACCTAACTTCAGGCGAGAATTGAAACAAATTTCAACGAGAGAAGATTTTCGCACGAACGTCGCCTACTGATTTACGATTTTATTTGCACAACGTTCGATTAGTTTATCAATGAAGCACAGCAAACGCTGAAATTTTTTATTAGAAAACGCTTGAGAAAAAGTTAGCAACATTGGTTCTAAAACTTAATTTTGAATCGCAAATAACCAATCCACTCAAACGAGTTTATTTGCCGAACGTTTGATTGGTTTCACAGAAAACGCTTGCAAAAAAGTTATTTCACAGAGAACATTGCTTGCTTTTCAAAATGTATTTCCACTCAACTGAGTCAAGGATGTATTTGATCTTCTTAATCATAATCAAAACACTATACACATTGCGCTTAAAAAAATACTTTGACATTGATATTGTAGTTCTGCATGCCTCCAGTCATGCACAATAACATTCAAAACCGGACTAACTCAAACGATTTTGTTTACAGAACGGTACGGTTAAGTCGATAACAGAATTACAGTTTGCTGACAATTCCTTATAGCTATAAAGGTAAACAGGAAAGCACCAAACCAAAGGAAACGCAATTAGTTCATAAAACAGCAAATCATGACTGGGCCTCGCCTCACCGCTGGAGGGACAGTATGCATTTTTCCCTCCCAGCTGCAAGATTAAGCTTAATTCAATAGGCTAGTTTCGAATAGTGCAGCAACAAAAGAACAGAGTCGAAGTTCAGGGGAATGATTTGCATTTTCCTTTGTTTTGACCAAAACAAAATGCTAATTTTTTTCCCTGAACCTTGACTCTGTTCTTTTGTTGCTGCACAATACCCGCCATGTTGGATTAGCTATTATCATGCAAATTAGCTACACGTGAGGGGGCAAACAACAGAAGTCGAACAACGAACATCTTAGCCACACAGATGATTTGTTTCACGTTCATTGAATGTTTATCACCTAAGTAGTAAAATAGTACGATTACACAAGTTACTTCGATGTTTTTTTAGTGAAAAATGAGTAGATAACGAAGTAGAAAGTCAAAATGTCAAAGGCAATCAAAAGATATAAAATTATTATTCTTAATTCTAAAATGTACTTTAAGAAATGTTATTTCAATATTTCGACGAGCCGATTTTCCGCAATTTGCGTTTTTTCCAATGTTTGCCCCTCAGCATAACACATGGCTAATTTGCATAACAATTTGAAAACCAACATGGCGGCTATCGTGAATAAGGCCTATTCGAAACTATTTGACAATAAAACATTGCGACAGAGCATTTCTTAAAAACATTCTAAGATCTAAAAGCTAAAAAGCTGAATAAAATCTACGACGTTTCGACCTTACAGTAACGTTATTATCAAGTCAAAAATGTATAAAACTAAGATCTATAAATACTTAGACGAACAATAAGAGATATGAATAATTTACAAGTTAAACACTTTGGCACTTTCTCAGAATCTTGAAATGGCTCTCACGGCTTTCTGAGAAACTGTCAAGGCAACTTTGATTCTTTAGTGTTTGAAATGCTTTACATCAAAACCTAATTTGGTGAAGTCATCTTGTTGTTTTGTGATTGATTTCTTGTCTTAGCTCATGTCTTTTCTCCACTGTAATCTCTCATTCACTCTTCAACTCCAGAGGGGGAAAAAGCTCTCTCCAAGCCAGAATATTCACCGCCAAAACGATGTAAACACACAGTACTATTTTATCGTTAAACGCGTGCGCGCTAAAAGCCTTATAAACGAAACTCTACTTTAGGGTTGTGTTCAAACTTGCCCCATAGTTGTTTTCACAAACTTCTAAGGGTTACGTTTTCACGTGGTCTTTCACATGCCCCTGGTAGGGTTATGGTGTCTCTTGGGACCAGCCAAGTTCAAACTTGCCCTCAATTTAAGCACGCTCCCTTCTTTTGACATTCCCATTGATGACGTCATTTGATGACTACCCGTCAAATTTGGTCTGAAGTAGCCGATATAACTACTATCTATCTATCTATCTATCTATCTATCTATCTATCATCTTCTGACTTTCTCGGCATACCTAGTGGAGTACCATAAAGACCATATTAGGTCCCTTTTTTATTCTTTATGTATATTACTGATTTGCCCAAATGTCTTATGTTATGCACGGCAAGACTATCTGCGGATGACACTAGCCTAATCGTCCCTGGATTTGAATCAGTCCTGACATGGAAAGAGCAATGAACTACCACCTTAAGCATGTTTCGACTTAGTTTGTTACTAATAAATTTATCTTTGAATGTATTAAAATCGGAATTTATGATCTAGCATTCTAGGCAAAAAAGATAGCATCTCTGCAGGGTAATATTGATTTACCTGCATGTGAACGATATTTTTTTTAAAGAGAGTCTAACGTACTAAATGCCTTGAAGTGCCCACTACCCCTATCTCTCGATAACAGAATTACAGTTTACAGATTGTTCATTGATACCCATTTTAACTATTGTTCACTTGTCTGGGATTTCCTTGGCGAAACTCTCTCGACAAAGCTTCAGAAATTACATAATAGAGCGGCCTGAATTGTCACCGGTTTACGAATACAGTTTCATCTGCCCAGGTTCTTGAAGTGCTAGGCTGGTCGCCGCTAATCAAATTGCGCAAGCCGCAAAAAGCCATTATGATGTATAAAATTGTTCATCATGTGGTTTGACTCCCCAGTACATGATGGATATGTTCACCGAGCAGCTGGGACCTAAAGGGTATAACCGTAGAAATTATATTAATTTAAACATTTAAATACCAGTTGTTCGCACCTCTTTGTTCAGAGAAAAACTTGGCTTTCACGAGAGATATGAAGGGGTAAAATGGGAGCTGGGAATGGGATTTTGCCATTGGGAATAGGAGATAAAAAGTCCTTGATGGGAATGGGATGAGCATTATCGGAGGTTATCGGGTATTATTAAATTCTCAACCTCGGATAATGCATTTCGCGTGCTCTGATTGGTTCACTCAATCTCGGTTATCAGCTCATATACCTTGGTTTGACCTTATATGGTAAATGATTGCGTTAAGCGTTGCTAAACTAAAAATGTTTTCGTCGGAATGCCAATTTTCTCTTTGAATAAAGCCAAAAAGGAGAAAAAAAACTTTTTTTGCGGAAAGTGGATCAATTCCGACGTTTAGAAGTGCGCGAAAAGGCAAGAAATGTTTTTGTGATGAGCCTGCGTCTGTCTGACAACAAGGTATTACACAACATCGCATCAGTTCTTATCAAGTTTTTTTCGATTTCGCTCGGATTTGCTCTCTTTTTCCGCTCGTATTTCGTACTTCCAAATTTTTGGAGTTGAAGGAATTTAATAAAACAATTATTCCATTCGCGCTTGTTGGATATGAGACTGGTTAGAGCCAACTCGGCGCTAGGCGCCTCGCTGGCTATTTACCATCTCATATCCAACGCGCGCTTATGGAATAATTGTTAATTATTTCTGTTCAGAATTCCTGAAATCAAAAATCTCATGCGGTCTCCGGGCGTTCCTGACCACCATCGTGTGAGAGTGAGGACCTCTGTGATGCTAACAGGCTTGTTTTTGATCCTCAATGCTCCCTTCCTATAAGTTTCCCACAGGTGTATCCTTAATACGGCTTCACTAGCCCGAATCGACATCCCTAAACCCACCGCAACCAGTAAAATCACCTGAAACGAGGACGCTCAGACGAGGTCTTCGGCTAGGCGCTGTGGCAAATGTGTCAGGCAGCGGAACGCAAGACAGAACAACACGAAGGACGGAGCATGGGGGCTTCCTCAAAACGCGGTGAAACCGATACTTCCTTGAACCCGATCGATTTGCAAGGGGGTGAAGACTCCGAGGAAGATACTGTCGTTGATAAATTTAGTGATGATGAGGATGATTAGAGTGACTCTGAAGGTGACGTAGACAATTGGGAGACTGCGCCTTTCAGAACCACGCCAGAAGACGATAGCAGGCCTTTTCCGACGAACACTTGGGTAAGCAATCCTGGCTATAAATTATACTCCGCTCTGTCTTTAGTGCTTCTGCCCTCCAGTAATCGCATGTTTCGTTTTGAGACTTATCATTAACTGCTTCACACAATGACAGATGATGCTCTAAAACTATATCACTAGATGTTTAGGTATCGAGCTTGACAAAAATCTTAAATGGAAGGTTCATGTAAGAGAGTTAATTGAGTCTTTCACACAAAAATTGTGTGTCCTGAGATCTTTGTATTTTTAACCCTCTATAGCGAGAGCTGAATATTTTTATTTGCATAGTCAGTTGAGGGATGTTTTATTTGTAAACATCCCTCAACTGAAGATAGATACTGAGCATCCGAAACATGTCTTGCAATAGAGAGTACCGTATTTCCTCGAATAATAGCTGGGGGCGATTATTTCTTTTTTCGCACCAAAAGGGGGCGATTATTCGACGGAGGCGATTATTTCAAATATTTCTCACAGAAGGTCGTGCCATACCATTAAATCAAAAAAATAATCACATCAATATAAGCCGAACATGGGCTTTTTAGTGTTTCAAATTTGTTTGGGAGGGGGAGGGGGGCGATTATTCGAGGGAGGCGATTAATCGAGGGAAGGCTATTATTCGAGGAAATACGGTATATATATACATTTTAAATAGGTCTTTGGTTTAATTTTAATTCTAAGTACATTCATTTGTAAACAGTAGTTTTAACTTTGTAGATAGGGATAGGGTTAGAGAAAAGGGTTAGCACATCAGCTCCACTGTAAATTTATCGTGTATAAATAAACGTTGTTGTTCTTGTTGTTGTTCTCTATCATAACCCCTGCAGTTTGACCAATAGGATTTTAGAAGCAGGGACGGGGATTTCAAAAGAAAATTTACCACTAGGACTGGGATTTTGTGCAAATTTGGATTTGGAAATGGGAGTCCTTCCCCCCTTTCTGCCTTTATGTCCCTCTTTCGCGGGGTCGTCTATTTGGAATGCACTCTCAAATCACCTAAATGTATTACCTTCGGTGAATGCTTTACGGAAGCAAATAAAAACCTTTAAGCTTGCATTGACCACGTCCATTTGAGTTACTTATTTTAGTATGTACTGTAATTTAATTTCATCTTTTATGCGATATTTAACTTACATTCGACTGTCACAGGGCTCTTAAGTAAAACAGATTTCTTATTTATGTGTATTTTTAAATTTCATGAAATTATCGTGTATAAATAGAGTTTCCGAATTCTATTGTATTGTATTATCTATCTATCTATCTATCTATCTATCTATCTATCTATCTATCTATCTATCTATCTATCTATCTATCTATCTATCTATCTATCTATCTATCTATAGTTTTCTATTGTTTTTGTTGTTTGTTTTCACAGGCGATCACGTGTTCTGAGTAGGCCTCTCGCAATATAGCTGATGACAGCAGAACAACATATTGAAATATCTCTCCCTGTCAACATATTTGTATCGGATACAGTTTCCAAGATAATCAATGTAAGAGTTTCCTACAAAATTGATTGATAGTAAAAAAGTTGGCAAATACCCTTCGTCAACTGAGTTTTCTTCTTTCACACAATATTTGCTTTTGTTTCGATTTAATTAGGTCGCTAATCACGTAGATAAAAAAAAAGGGTAAGTTTTCAGTTTGCAAAAATAAGGACACAGATTGAGGTGAAAAGTTTTTCAAACGCTTTAGGATTGTTACCTCTATTGTTATTGAATTCAAGCCCAGCAAAAACAACGGACTCTTTGCATGCCCAATTGTGGCCACTGGTGCGAGAGCGTAAAATTTCGCCACCTTTCCAGCCAACTCTTTATTCGTGGAGAACTCGGCGAAACCCATCGTAGTTCCTTGCGAATGACCAACGTAGTGTAACGAGGTTTGTGATGTCGTTTGCAACACATATTCCAACATGGCAGGAAGATCGTATCTGGCCATCTCGTCAAAGCTGCAACAACAAATTATTGATGGTTTGCACATGACATCGCGGCGGCCATGTTGGTGTACAGAACAATGCAGTAAAAAATCTTTTGGGAATTTGACTCTATTCTTATGCAAAAACTTGTGGGGCCAATTTCTATTGTTTTGAACACCAATATGGCCGTCTCACACGTGGATGGAAAGCAAGAATGGAAAGGTAGAACGAGGTGTAAGGTAAAGTAAAGTCTCTGCTTACGATCCAGAAGGCCCATCTCAGGCCGGCGCTTATCTCCGGTTTCCTTAGCATGAAGCGACTAGGAGTATTTCTACTCCCCCTGGATGGGATGCTAGTCCATCGCAGGGTTACCCCCAGCATTTCGCCGGTACCTATTTATACACCTGGGTGGCGAGAGGCACCCTGAGAGTAAAGTGTCTTGCCCAAGACACACAACGCAATGTCCCCAGTCAGGACCTGAACCCGGACCTCTCGATCTGCAGTCGAGTACTCTAACCATGAGGCCACCGCGCCTCCCAGAATAAGGTGTAAACTTCATCTATGTCGGGGAGTCTTTGTTTACATTTTTGCCTGATTAAAACAATCCCATCGTTTTCTAATCTATCAGCCAAAAAATCAGCACTGAATATTGAAAGTGCATTGCATAATAAGCTGCCTCTAAGACTTTGAGCGCATGCAATTTACCAGATGATCTCTAAGTAGTAACGCTTTGAAACTTTAAAATTTTACAAAGAATGTATGCGGTGATCAGTGCTTATGCCACCCAAGAATTTCTGGCGTTTTGATGGCTGATAACTCGCTCATTACCAAAGCCAAAATGCTTAAAATTAGAAATTTGACTGAGTTTAACACGTTCTTTTACCTTGTGTAGTTAATTTGTGAATAGTATGATGCCTTCTGTCAGCAACCTCGTATGTTGATAAGACAAAATGTAAACAATGACGTCAGCAAAGATTCGCCTATAGTTTTTGCCGGATGCAAATTGCGGGTGGAGCGTTAAAGAGAAAGACCTCTCAAAATCCTGGAGGTCTATTTGCAAGAAGTGTGATTTGTTTTACGAAGCTATTTCAGGTTAGTTTGTGTCAATATTTTTTTCTGAAATGACCATCTAGAAGGTCTTTGAAACCTGTGTCTGCTTTATCTATGTATACACAATGCAAAATTATTTTTGACTGCTATCGGAACGCAAGAAAAGAAGAGTAATATAAATTACTAGAACTGTGACAGCCACGACAGAAACGAAGCATTTCATTCTGTTCCCCGAGCAAAAGCTGCACAATGCGTCGAGGGCGCTTGAAATTTTTTTACAAATCGCTTTGGGTAGCGATCGCCTATTGGTTAGCTTTGACAACGCCCAACGGTGCATCCTTCAAATCCAGTCGTTGTTCATATGACATTAAGACGTTCTTGTTTGTATCGTAACATTAAAGAATGCCGCTGCATTTGTGAAAATGGTTCCGTTGATGCAATAGAATGTGAGTGTTTATGCAAAACTCGTTAATGAAAATCACAAACACTAAAATGAATGTCAATTGGCACAAATGTTTGCACATCACTGCTATTGAGCACATGAAGGTACATTCCAAGCAAATAATTGTCCGAAGATTGGCACAAACGAAATTGTATTTTCTGCTAAAGAACAGCAAGAGGTGTAGTATCAACCGGCTTTGAATAAACGTTAATTTTTATTTTATGACACGGACAGCTGGAAAGGAATTCAGGGAATTGAACATTTTTAATTTCTTTAAAAACCCAGCTATTCGGACTCGGGCCTCGAATCTACGATTATTTGCTTACCTGTCATCGCTCCTAACCACTAGACCACCCAGTCGCAGTTTGCTTAGACAAGATTCTTAAACACAATAAACTAAATGTAATATTGTCATAAAATCGGCTGGAAACGTGTGATAATACTTGCTAACAAATAATTTTAGACAGCTAACGAGAAAGGTCCTGCCACACTTAAAACAAGGCTAACTATTTTGAAATCGGCGCTTAGGCCTAACCATTGATGAATTATAGTGATCTTATTGTAGATGCCCGGCAACAAATACTTAATATTGAAGAAAATTTGTAAGTTGTTCATCGTGGTCTAATAAATAGAAGCTATTTCTATTAGCCGAAGATCCGAGTTGAAATCCCGTCCGAGGTTTTCTTTTTCCTTTTCACACTCTGTTCCGAGAGGTCCTTGGACTTAGAGCAGTGTATATGTCATGTAGTTATAATTATGATCCAAATTCAACGCTGGGTGATATTATATGATTTTCGTAATTCCACTCTCGAGAACATGTTGGATTGCATGTCATAGTCCTGCTCCAGGACCCCCTCTTACCACGCTGTGAAAATGGGCCCGGAACTTGGTTTTCATAGCCTGGGTTCCAGGCGCATTTTCGGGGCGAGTTAAGAGGGAGTCCCGGAACAGGACTGAGCAAGACAGGTCTTACGAACGTTATCTTTTAAGAGCTCTGCCTTCGTGAGGCACGTTTTGCGATTTGACAGTAGACTTTGATTCAACTGAAATTTGTATCAGGTTTCAAAGTTTTACGTGGCAATTTTTTTTAACTGAAACAGCGCGCCTTAATTCACTCCTTTTGTTGAGGTGATGTTCAGAGCTGAAGCAGACGAGAGATGCCTAGATTTAGCATATTGGAAGGTTCTTAAGCAAAAAGGGTACAAAGCCCATGAGATAAAGTATCAGACTGCTGAAGCACTCTTTAACAAATGCCCCAGGCTGATCACTGCTTAGCACGAACTGGACCTCGGCCCTTTGCATGAACCTGCCATGGATGAGCGGCTCCGCACCAACAGTTAAGGAGCCTCCCAAGAAGAAAACGGCAGAATGGTTAAAAAGACACCTTATGGGCTGCCCTGTGTGTGCTGCTGAACAAGCAAGGCTGATCCTAGCTGACAGTACCGAAAGCGAAGACGGTGACGATTCCAATGGCAAAAGTGGCAGTCTGAAGAGGAGATTTTGAAATGAAACCCAAAAATGGCTTTGCCATCGTTGTTGCAGGACATTGTTACTGCTCAAACGCTAGTTACAGGCGACGTCATAGAAGAAATGAATTTCAAGAGATGGCACAGGTGTCGAGGAGCGGATCGATTTAACATCTTCAATCGTCCTTGCTCTTTTGAGAAACTCCTTGGACAAGTCGCGTCGTGATAGCCTGCGAAACAGACAACTCCAGCACATGCTGAAGGGGAAAAAACAAATTAGGGCCATGTAAGACATGTTCATTAGACTACGGTGTCAGTCAAGCATAGTGACACTGAGACAGAAGAGAGTCAGAACCCAAAGTGTGGAGTTGCTTCTGATGGACCACAACACGAAGACTCCCACGCCAATTCTTACAGAAGTGAACAGACAAATCGCCGAAAAAAGAACGCTATAGGGAAAAAGACTACACGAAAAATATGTCGTCAGGTATTCGCAAGCGACTTTAATTTGCATGGGGCACCTCAGATGTCTGAAGAACTTGAACACCACAATAAATGATTCCACTAAAGCCCCGATGTTCGACCTCCTACAGGATAAGCTGAAAACTCACCACAAAACTTTAAACAAGATGTAATGAGCAACCCTTAGCTGAGATACGACGAAACTGCCGGCGACTGAATGGGCCTTCTTCTCAAAGTACCTCGCGGATCTCTTCCAGTGTGCGTAACAGGACTTGTCGTGCGCAGAAGATTTGCGAGCGCAACACAGCAAGAACAAGAAATGGGAAATTACCCATAAAAACGATGAATCCGACATCTTGTCGCACCGAGTCCTAGCTGGGTATCTGTAAACATTACATAATGCATTATATAATAGTGTGAAATAAATGAACCTAAACCGTTCCAAAGAACGCACCTTGTCACGGAACAGGGCAGTCAATCGTCCTGATGAAACAGACGGACTGGTCAAGACACGCGTCGGACAAATGAGTTGGGACAATGATGCTCAAATTAGCCATCAAGGACCAATATGTTCCGCTTACGATATTAAACATTTTAGTCCCTACGTGTATTGAAATGCGTTCTCATGCAATAAAAGGTTATAAGAAAAAGAGGAGCAGTCTTTTCCCACTTTTCCAGAAGGAAACGTTCCAAAATCAAGAGTATAGGAACGGCAGTGGCAGAATCTGGAAAAACGGATACTTCGCTTGCTTTGCAGAGCAACTGTTAACCAACCAGGTTAAAATAATCATGCACTCTGGATTACCAAAGTTGCCCTCGTGATAAAGAAAAAAATGCCCTCTAGTGTCAACCGTTTTTCGCCGTATATGATAAGGACACAAAGTTGGCCATACATTTGTTTTAGCTTGATGATACGATCTATTGTTGTTTTTAGTGTTTACTTAATCATCTGTGCTTTGACTTCATGGAAACTTTGGTTTTTTTAGCTTTTTAATCTGTATTTTAACAAATACGTGTACTGTCGAGTTATAGTTGCACGGAGGAGGTTGCTAAGCAAGAAAGAAGCGTAAGAGTCGCACTTGGCGACAGCGGAGGGTACTCTAGCTTCTTGTGTGTCTAGCAAACGTGTCAAGTGCTCAAGAGAGTTTAAAAAATAAACTGTCTTCCTTACGCTTACCAAAATCGACAACTAACTATCAGTGAGTCAGAAACGTGGAGTGATAAAATTGATATCAAAAATACGTGGAGAGGCCTATTACGTTAAGAACTGGCAGCCGATAACGCTTTTAAACTACCATTACAAAATAGGAGCCAAATCTATCGCAAACCGGTTGAAAGCTGTGATTTCAAAAGTTATTAATAATGACTAGACTGGCTTTCTCCAAGGCAGATTTATTGGAGAGAATATAAGAATAATTGATGGCATAATAAACCATACTGATGCCCACAATATCCCTGGCTAGCTTACTAATGTTTCTAGACTTCGAAAGACTTTTGATACATGTACAGTAGTAGAAAGGCCGTTTATATGGAAGACACTGGATGTCTTTAATTTTGGACCTTCCAGTAACAAATTGGATTGAACACTGCAACAACAATATTGAAAATTGTATTTTAAACAACGGATCTATGGGCAAGCAACTTCTTTGCACTTGAAAGAGTTGTTAGGCAAGGCTGCCCCTTTTCGCTTTGCATCTTTCTTCTGTGCGTAAAAACATTAGCTGAAAGGGTTAGGAAAAACAAAGATATAAATGGAATCTTGATAAACGGGAGTGAAACTTAAATCAGTCAATACGCGGACGATACTACACTTATTCTCAATGGATCTGAACAATCCCTTTTTTGTCCACTCTGTGTGATCTTCAACTCTTTAGTATTGTTTCCGGCTTAAAACTCAATAACGAGAAAACGGAGGCGCTTTGGACTGATCGTGAAGATCAGCTCTGTCCTAAAGGGAACTTGAAATGGGAGCGTGGTAAAGTAAAGCCTTTAGGTTTCTGGATATCAACATACCCAAGGACAAGCAGGAACGCAGATTTATAAAGGGAAAGTCTAAAAGATTTGAAATTGTTTAAGATGCTGGGAATAGCGTCGTTTAAGCCTTTTGGGGAAAATCGTGGTATTAGTGACAGTGAAAATGACAATAATAACCTGAACACTGAAAAATCTCTATATCAAATACCTAAAATCCCAAAAGTCTTTCGAATCCGTTGAGTAATGGATATTCTGAAGACCATAAGAATTTCCTCGCACATTGCCCATCCAAACATCAAATCCCGCATCAGCCAGAATGAAGCCAAAGCTTTCATTCAGGTTTATGATCCAGTTTGACGAGTCACACATCAAACCATGCTGTAGGAATATCACAGGTTTCTGCGTGGTACACGAGTTGGGATCATTTCTTCCTGCTGGTATTCTATGAATCTGGAGAAGATAGCCGTCTTCCGTTTGAATGGTGTGCTCCTCCGCCGGGTAACCTTGATAACGAATCAGTTCGGGCTGCAGAGAGGAAAATAGTTCGTTTTTATTTCATCAAGAAAGCTATTTCATAACCAAATACCAAACTTTTTTCCTAGTTACTTTTTGCCACTAGGGATCTGATGACTAGGAGAATTTCCTTGTATTCATCAACAGAAATTTTTTACGAAAGAGAGAAGTCGGATCCCCGCACTTATCCGACCAATTTAAGCAATTGTCTCTTATAGACAAATGAAAACGTCAGCTGCCTTCAACAGTATTCGAACCAATGACGTCTGCGATGCCAGTGCAATGCTCTATTAACTGAGCAATGAAGCCACTCGATTGGGAACATTGTCTAAGTACTTATGTTCTTCTGCTAAGCTGTCATGTGAGTCAAAAACCGGTAGCGCTGGTCTTGTTAAGGAACGTATTGTTGTTGCTTTTGTGTGAGGTAGGGTTGTGAGAGGATTTGTCAAGGAGTCTGTCAGTGTGTGTGGGTTTCCTGTAAACCGCCGTCCGTTGTCTGTTGTTGTCACGGATAACCCTCCAGCCCAGAAAGGGAATCTTTTCCTTCTCCTTAATCTCCTTAGTAAACTGAATGTGGGCATTGTATCTGATGAGATGTTCCTGAAAAACGTCGATTTTGTCTTTGTGTACGGCTGTAAAGTGTCGTCGACGTAGCGTATCCAAAGTGGATTTCCCGGGCTTGTTCCTCGATGTTTTGCACAACGATTTCCGCAACTGTTTGTAGTGTTTGCCGTTGTACTGAGGTAGGTAGACGTAAGGCCGAGGTTTAGCAAGTCGATCTCATAACGTCGATTGTAGGTAGTGGCAGTTGTAAAGTGGAGTTGTTGGTGGCTGTTTCAGTGCAGTCGAGAGTCAGTC